>NW_020825501.1:0-55197 GCF_003286085.1 Drosophila persimilis
GTGCAGGTGCCATATACTAGCGGAGGCTCCACTTTTTTGGGGCTATATTGCCATATTGGTGCTTATGCACAAGATGTGCGATCCTGCCACATTTCCTGGAGCGTGGGGGCTATATAGGTGTGGTGGTTCAGTATACATGCCAGTGCTGGATAGGGACGGGTTCTATATAAGTGCAGAAGCCATATAGTTGCGGAGGTTCCACTTTTTTGGGGCTATATTGCCATATTGGTGCTTATGCCCAAGATGTGCGATTCTGCCACATTTCCTGGAGCGTGGATGCTATATAGGTGCGGTGGTTCGGTATACATGCCAGTGCTGGATAGGGAAGGGTTCTATATAAGTGCAGGTGCCATATAGTTGCGGAGGTTCCACTTTTTTGGGGCTATATTGCCATATTGGTGCTTATGCCCAAGATGTGCGATCCTGCCACATTTCCTGCAGCGTGGATGCTATATAGGTGCGGTGGTTCAGTATACATGCCAGTGCTGGATAGGGAAGGGTTCTATATAAGTGCAGGTGCAATATAGTGTCGGAGGTTCCACTTTTTTAGGGGCTAGAGTGCCATATTGGTGCTTTTTCCCCAAAATATGCGATCCTGCCACATTTCCTGGAGCGTGGATGCTATATAGGTGCGGTGGTTCAGTATACATGCCAGTGCTGGATAGGGACGGGTTCTATATAAGTGCAGGTGCCATATAGTTGCGGAGGTTCCACTTTTTTGGGGCTATATTGCCATATTGGTGCTTATGCCCAAGATGTGCGATTCTGCCACATTTCCTGGAGCGTGGATGCTATATAGGTGCGGTGGTTCGGTATACATGCCAGTGCTGGATAGGGAAGGGTTCTATATAAGTGCAGGTGCCATATAGTTGCGGAGGTTCCACTTTTTTATGGCTATATTGCCATATTGGTGCTTATGCCCAAGATGTGCGATCCTGCCACATTTCCTGGAGCGTGGGTGCTATATAGGTGCGGTGGTTCAGTATACATGCCAGTGCTGGATAGGGAAGGGTTCTATATAAGTGCAGGTGCCATATAGTGTCGGAGGTTCCACTTTTTTAGGGGCTAGAGTGCCATATTGGTGCTTATGCCCAAAATATGCGATCCTGCCACATTTCCTGGAGCGTGGATGCTATATAGGTGCGGTGGTTCAGTATACATGCCAGTGCTGGATAGGGACGGGTTCTATATAAGTGCAGGTGCCATATAGTTGCGGAGGTTCCACTTTTTTGGGGCTATATGGCCATATTGGTGCTTATGCCCAAAATATGCGATCCTTCCACATTTCCTGGAGCGTGGATGCTATATAGGTGCGGTGGTTCAGTATACATGCCAGTGCTGGATAGGGAAGGGTTCTATATAAGTGCAGGTGCCATATAGTTGCGGAGGTTCCACTTTTTTGGGGCTATATTGCCATATTGGTGCTTATGCCCGAGATGTGCGATCCTGCCACATTTCCTGGAGCGTGGGTGCTATATAGGTGCGGTGGTTCAGTATACATGCCAGTGCTGTATAGGGACGGGTTCTATATAAGTGCAGAAGCCATATAGTTGCGGAGGTTCCACTGTTTTGGGGCTATATTGCCATATTGGTGCTTATGCCCAAGATGTGCGATCCTGCCACATTTCCTGGAGCGTGGATGCTATATAGGTGCGGTGGTTCGGTATACATGCCAGTGCTGGATAGGGAAGGGTTCTATATAAGTGCAGGTGCCATATAGTTGCGGAGGTTCCACTTTTTTGGGGCTATATTGCCATATTGGTGCTTATGCCCAAAATATGCGATCCTGCCACATTTCCTGGAGCGTGGATGCTATATAGGTGCGGTGGTTCAGTATACATGCCAGTGCTGGAGAGGGAAGGGTTCTATATAAGTGCAGGTGCCATATAGTGTCGGAGGTTCCACTTTTTTAGGGGCTAGAGTGCCATATTGGTGCTAGTTCCCAAGATGTGCGATCCTGCCACATTTCCTAGAGCGTGGGTGATATATAGGTGCGGTGATTCAATATACATGCAAGTGCTGTATAGGGACGGGTTCTATTTAAGTGCAGGTGCCATATAGTTGCGGAGGTTCCACTTTTTTGGGGCTATATTGCCATATTGGTGCTTATGCCCAAAATATACGATCCTGCCACATTTCCTGGAGCGTGGATGCTATATAGGTGCGGTGGTTCAGTATACATGCCAGTGCTGGAGAGGGAAGGGTTCTATATAAGTGCAGGTGCCATATAGTGTCGGAGGTTCCACTTTTTTAGGGGCTAGAGTGCCATATTGGTGCTTATGCCCAAAATATGCGATCCTGCCACATTTCCTGGAGCGTGGATGCTATATAGGTGCGGTGGTTCAGTATACATGCCAGTGCTGGATAGGGAAGGGTTCTATATAAGTGCAGGTGCCATATAGTGTCGGAGGTTCCACTTTTTTAGGGGCTAGAGTGCCATATTGGTGCTTATGCCCAAAATATGCGATCCTGCCACATTTCCTGGAGCGTGGATGCTATATAGGTGCGGTGGTTCAGTATACATGCCAGTGCTGGATAGGGACGGGTTCTATATAAGTGCAGGTGCCATATAGTTGCGGAGGTTCCACTTTTTTGGGGCTATATTGCCATATTGGTGCTTATGCCCAAAATATGCGATCCTGCCACATTTCCTGGAGCGTGGATGCTATATAGGTGCGGTGGTTCAATATACATGCAAGTGCTGTATAGGGAAGGTTTCTATATAAGTGCAGGTGTCATATAACTTCGGAGGTTACACTCTTTTAGGGCTATATTGCCATATTGGTGCTTATGCCCAAAATATGCGATCCTGTCTCATTTCCTGGAGCGTGGATGCTATATAGGTGCGGCGGTTCAGTATACATGCCAGTGCTGGATAGGGAAGGGTTCTATATAAGTGCAGGTGCCATATAGTTGCGGAGTTCCACTTTTTTGAGGCTAGAGTGCCATATTGGTGCTAGTTCCCAAGATGTGCGATCCTGCCACATTTCCTAGAGCGTGGGTGATATATAGGTGCGGTGATTCAATATACATGCAAGTGCTGTATAGGGACGGGTTCTATTTAAGTTCAGGTGCCATATAGTTGCGGAGGTTCCACTTTTTTGGGGCTATATTGCCATATTGGTGCTTATGCCCAAAATATACGATCCTGCCACATTTCCTGGAGCGTGGATGCTATATAGGTGCGGTGGTTCAGTATACATGCCAGTGCTGGAGAGGGAAGGGTTCTATATAAGTGCAGGTGCCATATAGTTGCGGAGGTTCCACTTTTTTGGGGCTATATTGCCATATTGGTGCTTATGCCCAAGATGTGCGATCCTGCCACATTTCCTGGAGCGTGGATGCTATATAGGTGCGGTGGTTCAGTATACATGCCAGTGCTGGATAGGGAAGGGTTCTATATAAGTGCAGGTGCCATATAGTGTCGGAGGTTCCACTTCTTTGGGGCTATATTGCCATATTGGTGCTTATGCCCAAAATATGCGATCCTGCCACATTTCCTGGAGCGTGGGGGCTATATAGGTGTGGTGGTTCAGTATACATGCCAGTGCTGGATAGGGAAGGGTTCTATATAAGTGCAGAAGCCATATAGTTGCGGAGGTTCCACTTTTTTGGGGCTATATTGCCATATTGGTGCTTATGCCCAAGATGTGCGATTCTGCCACATTTCCTGGAGCGTGGATGCTATATAGGTGCGGTGGTTCGGTATACATGCCAGTGCTGGATAGGGAACGGTTCTATATAAGTGCAGGTGCCATATAGTTGCGGAGGTTCCACTTTTTTGGGGCTATATTGCCATATTGGTGCTTATGCCCAAGATGTGCGATCCTGCCACATTTCCTGGAGCGTGGATGCTATATAGGTGCGGTGGTTCAGTATACATGCCAGTGCTGGATAGGGAAGGGTTCTATATAAGTGCAGGTGCCATATAGTGTCGGAGGTTCCACTTTTTTAGGGGCTAGAGTGCCATATTGGTGCTTATGCCCAAAATATGCGATCCTGCCACATTTCCTGGAGCGTGGATGCTATATAGGTGCGGTGGTTCAGTATACATGCCAGTGCTGGATAGGGACGGGTTCTATATAAGTGCAGGTGCCATATAGTTGCGGAGGTTCCACTATTTTTGGGGCTATATTGCCATATTGGTGCTTATGCCCAAGATGTGCGATTCTGCCACATTTCCTGGAGCGTGGATGCTATATAGGTGCGGTGGTTCGGTATACATGCCAGTGCTGGATAGGGAAGGGTTCTATATAAGTGCAGGTGCCATATAGTTGCGGAGGTTCCACTTTTTTATGGCTATATTGCCATATTGGTGCTTATGCCCAAGATGTGCGATCCTGCCACATTTCCTGGAGCGTGGGTGCTATATAGGTGCGGTGGTTCAGTATACATGCCAGTGCTGGATAGGGAAGGGTTCTATATAAGTGCAGGTGCCATATAGTGTCGGAGGTTCCACTTTTTTAGGGGCTAGAGTGCCATATTGGTGCTTATGCCCAAAATATGCGATCCTGCCACATTTCCTGGAGCGTGGATGCTATATAGGTGCGGTGGTTCAGTATACATTCCAGTGCTGGATAAGGACGGGTTCTATATAAGTGCAGGTGCCATATAGTTGCGGAGGTTCCACTTTTTTGGGGCTATATTGCCATATTGGGGCTTATGCCCAAAATATGCGATCCTGCCACATTTCCTGGAGTGTGTATGCTATATAGTTGCGGTGGTTCAGTATACATGCCAGTGCTGGATAGGGAAGGGTTCTATATAAGTGCAGGTGCCATATAGTTGCGGAGGTTCCACTTTTTTGGGGCTATATTGCCATATTGGTGCTTATGCCCGAGATGAGCGATCCTGCCACATTTCCTGGAGCGTGGGTGCTATATAGGTGCGGTGGTTCAGTATACATGCCAGTGCTGGATAGGGAAGGGTTCTATATAAGTGCAGGTGCCATATAGTGTCGGAGGTTCCACTTTTTTAGGGGCTAGAGTGCCATATTGGTGCTTATGCCCAAAATATGCGATCCTGCCACATTTCCTGGAGCGTGGATGCTATATAGGTGCGGTGGTTCAGTATACATTCCAGTGCTGGATAAGGACGGGTTCTATATAAGTGCAGGTGCCATATAGTTGCGGAGGTTCCACTTTTTTGGGGCTATATTGCCATATTGGTGCTTATGCCCAAAATATGCGATCCTGCCACATTTCCTGGAGCGTGGATGCTATATAGGTGCGGTGATTCAGTATACATGCCAGTGCTGGATAGGGAAGGGTTCTATATAAGTGCAGGTGCCATATACTAGCGGAGGCTCCACTTTTTTGGGGCTATATTGCCATATTGGTGCTTATGCCCAAGATGTGCGATCCTGCCACATTTCCTGGAGCGTGGATGCTATATAGGTGCGGTGGTTCAGTATACATGCCAGTGCTGGATAGGGAAGGGTTCTATATAAGTGCAGGTGCCATATAGTTGCGGAGGTTCCACTTTTTTGGGGCTATATTGCCATATTGGTGCTTATGCCCAAAATATGCGATCCTGCCACATTTCCTGGAGCGTGGGGGCTATATAGGTGTGGTGGTTCGGTATACATGCCAGTGCTGGATAGGGACGGGTTCTATATAAGTGCAGAAGCCATATAGTTGCGAAGGTTCCACTTTTTTGGGGCTATATTGCCATATTGGTGCTTATGCCCAAGATGTGCGATTCTGCCACATTTCCTGGAGCGTGGATGCTATATAGGTGCGGTGGTTCGGTATACATGCCAGTGCTGGATAGGGAAGGGTTCTATATAAGTGCAGGTGCCATATAGTTGCGGAGGTTCCACTTTTTTGGGGCTATATTGCCATATTGGTGCTTATGCCCAAGATGTGCGATCCTGCCACATTTCCTGCAGCGTGGATGCTATATAGGTGCGGTGGTTCAGTATACATGCCAGTGCTGGATAGGGAAGGGTTCTATATAAGTGCAGGTGCCATATAGTGTCGGAGGTTCCACTTTTTTAGGGGCTAGAGTGCCATATTGGTGCTTATGCCCAAAATATGCGATCCTGCCACATTTCCTGGAGCGTGGATGCTATATAGGTGCGGTGGTTCAGTATACATGCCAGTGCTGGATAGGGACGGGTTCTATATAAGTGCAGGTGCCATATAGTTGCGGAGGTTCCACTTTTTTGGGGCTATATTGCCATATTGGTGCTTATGCCCAAGATGTGCGATTCTGCCACATTTCCTGGAGCGTGGATGCTATATAGGTGCGGTGGTTCTATATAAGTGCAGGTGCCATATAGTGTCGGAGGTTCCACTTTTTTAGGGGCTAGAGTGCCATATTGGTGCTTATGCCCAAAATATGCGATCCTGCCACATTTCCTGGAGCGTGGATGCTATATAGGTGCGGTGGTTCAGTATACATTCCAGTGCTGGATAGGGACGGGTTCTATATAAGTGCAGGTGCCATATAGTTGCGGAGGTTCCACTTTTTTGGGGCTATATTGCCATATTGGTGCTTATGCCCAAAATATGCGATCCTGCCACATTTCCTGGAGCGTGGATGCTATATAGGTGCGGTGATTCAGTATACATGCCAGTGCTGGATAGGGAAGGGTTCTATATAAGTGCAGGTGCCATATACTAGCGGAGGCTCCACTTTTTTGGGGCTATATTGCCATATTGGTGCTTATGCCCAAGATGTGCGATCCTGCCACATTTCCTGGAGCGTGGATGCTATATAGGTGCGGTGGTTCAGTATACATGCCAGTGCTGGATAGGGAAGGGTTCTATATAAGTGCAGGTGCCATATAGTTGCGGAGGTTCCACTTTTTTGGGGCTATATTGCCATATTGGTGCTTATGCCCAAAATATGCGATCCTGCCACATTTCCTGGAGCGTGGGGGCTATATAGGTGTGGTGGTTCGGTATACATGCCAGTGCTGGATAGGGACGGGTTCTATATAAGTGCAGAAGCCATATAGTTGCGAAGGTTCCACTTTTTTGGGGCTATATTGCCATATTGGTGCTTATGCCCAAGATGTGCGATTCTGCCACATTTCCTGGAGCGTGGATGCTATATAGGTGCGGTGGTTCGGTATACATGCCAGTGCTGGATAGGGAAGGGTTCTATATAAGTGCAGGTGCCATATAGTTGCGGAGGTTCCACTTTTTTGGGGCTATATTGCCATATTGGTGCTTATGCCCAAGATGTGCGATCCTGCCACATTTCCTGCAGCGTGGATGCTATATAGGTGCGGTGGTTCAGTATACATGCCAGTGCTGGATAGGGAAGGGTTCTATATAAGTGCAGGTGCCATATAGTGTCGGAGGTTCCACTTTTTTAGGGGCTAGAGTGCCATATTGGTGCTTATGCCCAAAATATGCGATCCTGCCACATTTCCTGGAGCGTGGATGCTATATAGGTGCGGTGGTTCAGTATACATGCCAGTGCTGGATAGGGACGGGTTCTATATAAGTGCAGGTGCCATATAGTTGCGGAGGTTCCACTTTTTTGGGGCTATATTGCCATATTGGTGCTTATGCCCAAGATGTGCGATTCTGCCACATTTCCTGGAGCGTGGATGCTATATAGGTGCGGTGGTTCGGTATACAGTGCCAGTGCTGGATAGGGAAGGGTTCTATATAAGTGCAGGTGCCATATAGTTGCGGAGGTTCCACTTTTTTATGGCTATATTGCCATATTGGTGCTTATGCCCAAGATGTGCGATCCTGCCACATTTCCTGGAGCGTGGGTGCTATATAGGTGCGGTGGTTCAGTATACATGCCAGTGCTGGATAGGGAAGGGTTCTATATAAGTGCAGGTGCCATATAGTGTCGGAGGTTCCACTTTTTTGGGGCTATATTGCCATATTGGTGCTTATGCCCAAAATATGCGATCCTGCCACATTTCCTGGAGCGTGGATGCTATATAGGTGCGGTGGTTCAGTATACATGCCAGTGCTGGATAGGGAAGGGTTCTATATAAGTGCAGGTGCCATATAGTTGCGGAGGTTCCACTTTTTTGGGGCTATATTGCCATATTGGTGCTTATGCCCGAGATGTGCGATCCTGCCACATTTCCTGGAGCGTGGGTGCTATATAGGTGCGGTGGTTCAGTATACATGCCAGTGCTGGATAGGGAAGGGTTCTATATAAGTGCAGGTGCCATATAGTGTCGGAGGTTCCACTTTTTTAGGGGCTAGAGTGCCATATTGGTGCTTATGCCCAAAATATGCGATCCTGCCACATTTCCTGGAGCGTGGATGCTATATAGGTGCGGTGGTTCAGTATACATGCCAGTGCTGGATAGGGACGGGTTCTATATAAGTGCAGGTGCCATATAGTTGCGGAGGTTCCACTTTTTTGGGGCTATATTGCCATATTGGTGCTTATGCCCAAAATATGCGATCCTGCCACATTTCCTGGAGCGTGGATGCTATATAGGTGCGGTGGTTCAGTATACATGCCAGTGCTGGATAGGGAAGGGTTCTATATAAGTGCAGGTGCCATATAGTTGCGGAGGTTCCACTTTTTTGGGGCTATATTGCCATATTGGTGCTTATGCCCGAGATGTGCGATTCTGCCACATTTCCTGGAGCGTGGGTGCTATATAGGTGCGGTGGTTCAGTATACATGCCAGTGCTGTATAGGGACGGGTTCTATATAAGTGCAGAAGCCATATAGTTGCGGAGGTTCCACTTTTTTGGGGCTATATTGCCATATTGGTGCTTATGCCCAAGATGTGCGATCCTGCCACATTTCCTGGAGCGTGGATGCTATATAGGTGCGGTGGTTCGGTATACATGCCAGTGCTGGATAGGGAAGGGTTCTATATAAGTGCAGGTGCCATATAGTTGCGGAGGTTCCACTTTTTTGGGGCTATATTGCCATATTGGTGCTTATGCCCAAGATGTGCGATCCTGCCACATTTCCTGGAGCGTGGATGCTATATAGGTGCGGTGGTTCAGTATACATGCCAGTGCTGGATAGGGAAGGATTCTATATAAGTGCAGGTGCCATATAGTGTCGGAGGTTCCACTTTTTTAGGGGCTAGAGTGCCATATGGGTGCTTATGCCCAAAATATGCGATCCTGCCACATTTCCTGGAGCGTGGATGCTATATAGGTGCGGTGGTTCAGTATACATGCCAGTGCTGGATAGGGAAGGGTTCTATATAAGTGCAGGTGCCATATAGTGTCGGAGGTTCCACTTTTTTGGGGCTATATTGCCATATTGGTGCTTATGCCCAAAATATGCGATCCTGCCACATTTCCTGGAGCGTGGATGCTATATAGGTGCGGTGGTTCAGTATACATGCCAGTGCTGGATAGGGAAGGGTTCTATATAAGTGCAGGTGCCATATAGTGTCGGAGGTTCCACTTTTTTAGGGGCTAGAGTGCCATATTGGTGCTTATGCCCAAAATATGCGATCCTGCCACATTTCCTGGAGCGTGGATGCTATATAGGTGCGGTGGTTCAGTATACATGCCAGTGCTGGATAGGGACGGGTTCTATATAAGTGCAGGTGCCATATAGTTGCGGAGGTTCCACTTTTTTGGGGCTATATTGCCATATTGGTGCTTATGCCCGAGATGTGCGATCCTGCCACATTTCCTGGAGCGTGGGTTCTATATAGGTGCGGTGGTTCAGTATACATGCCAGTGCTGGATAGGGAAGGGTTCTATATAAGTGCAGGTGCCATATAGTGTCGGAGGTTCCACTTTTTTAGGGGCTAGAGTGCCATATTGGTGCTTATGCCCAAAATATGCGATCCTGCCACATTTCCTGGAGCGTGGATGCTATATAGGTGCGGTGGTTCAGTATACATGCCAGTGCTGGATAGGGACGGGTTCTATATAAGTGCAGGTGCCATATAGTTGCGGAGGTTCCACTTTTTTGGGGCTATATTGCCATATTGGTGCTTATGCCCAAAATATGCGATCCTGCCACATTTCCTGGAGCGTGGATGCTATATAGGTGCGGTGGTTCAGTATACATGCCAGTGCTGGATAGGGAAGGGTTCTATATAAGTGCAGGTGCCATATAGTTGCGGAGGTTCCACTTTTTTGGGGCTATATTGCCATATTGGTGCTTATGCCCGAGATGTGCGATCCTGCCCCATTTCCTGGAGCGTGGATGCTATATAGGTGCGGTGGTTCAGTATACATGCCAGTGCTGTATAGGGACGGGTTCTATATAAGTGCAGAAGCCATATAGTTGCGGAGGTTCCACTTTTTTGGGGCTATATTGCCATATTGGTGCTTATGCCCAAGATGTGCGATCCTGCCACATTTCCTGGAGCGTGGATGCTATATAGGTGCGGTGGTTCGGTATACATGCCAGTGCTGGATAGGGAAGGGTTCTATATAAGTGCAGGTGCCATATAGTTGCGGAGGTTCCACTTTTTTGGGGCTATATTGCCATATTGGTGCTTATGCCCAAGATGTGCGATCCTGCCACATTTCCTGGAGCGTGGATGCTATATAGGTGCGGTGGTTCAGTATACATGCCAGTGCTGGATAGGGAAGGGTTCTATATAAGTGCAGGTGCCATATAGTGTCGGAGGTTCCACTTTTTTAGGGGCTAGAGTGCCATATTGGTGCTTATGCCCAAAATATGCGATCCTGCCACATTTCCTGGAGCGTGGATGCTATATAGGTGCGGTGGTTCAGTATACATGCCAGTGCTGGATAGGGACGGGTTCTATATAAGTGCAGGTGCCATATAGTTGCGGAGGTTCCACTTTTTTGGGGCTATATTGCCATATTGGTGCTTATGCCCAAAATATGCGATCCTGCCACATTTCCTGGAGCGTGGATGCTATATAGGTGCGGTGGTCCAGTATACATGCCAGTGCTGGATAGGGAAGGGTTCTATATAAGTACAGCTGCCATATAATTTCGGAGGTTCCACTTTTTTAGGGCTATATTGCCATATTGGTGCTTATGCCCGAGATGAGCGATCCTGCCACATTTCCTGGAGCGTGGGTGCTATATAGGTGCGGTGGTTCAGTATACATGCCAGTGCTGGATAGGGAAGGGTTCTATATAAGTGCAGGTGTCATATAATTTCGGAGGTTACACTTTTTTAGGGCTATATTGCCATATTGGTGCTTATGCCCAAAATATGCGATCCTGTCACATTTCCTGGAGCGTGGATGCTATATAGGTGCGGCGGTTCAGTATACATGCCAGTGCTGGATAGGGAAGGGTTCTATATAAGTGCAGGTGCCATATAGTTGCGGAGTTCCACTTTTTTGGGGCTATATCGCCATATTGGTGCTTATGCCCAAGATGTGCGATCCTGCCACATTTCCTGGAGCGTGGGTGCCATATAGGTGCGGTGGTTCAGTATACATGCCAGTGCTGGATAGGGAAGGGTTCTATATAAGTGCAGGTGCCATATAGTTGCGGAGGTTCCACTTTTTTATGGCTATATTGCCATATTGGTGCTTATGCCCAAGATGTGCGATCCTGCCACATTTCCTGGAGCGTGGGTGCTATATAGGTGCGGTGGTTCAGTATACATGCCAGTGCTGGATAGGGAAGGGTTCTATATAAGTGCAGGTGCCATATAGTGTCGGAGGTTCCACTTTTTTAGGGGCTAGAGTGCCATATTGGTGCTTATGCCCAAAATATGCGATCCTGCCACATTTCCTGGAGCGTGGATGCTATATAGGTGCGGTGGTTCAGTATACATGCCAGTGCTGGATAGGGAAGGGTTCTATATAAGTGCAGGTGCCATATAGTTGCGGAGTTCCACTTTTTTGAGGCTAGAGTGCCATATTGGTGCTAGTTCCCAAGATGTGCGATCTGTAGTGTACCAGAGTTTAAATATATATTTGTGTAAACAGATATATAGGCCCTCGGTATCAGCAGATGACCATGACTGACTTAAGGACGGCGTACAAATAGGGTTGGTCGTGTGCACTCTTGCTAGGCTCGGGTCTAGCTCGCCGGATGGTCGGGGTTCTTCCTCGCCTAATTGTACTATCGTACTCCACTACATTTAATTAGTGCACTTTACGGGAACTATAAGTGATTATATAAAACAAAGGAAACTGAAATACTGATAGCGCCGACACGCCAAATAAAAGCCCTACTGAACCATTTCTATTTAGAGAGAACCTAGGTGTTGATTGTCCCTCTCTTCTGTACCCACCGTACCATGACATTGCGTTCGAGTTCTTGCATTGTCCTTTGATCAATCCTTTACTAAGGTTTACCACATTTTATAAGATCCTGGCACGGATACTCGACAGACCATTTTTATGATTTTAAAGATTCATTTCAATTCAAAAAGATTCATATTTTAATATAATGTGAGACTTCAATTTCAATATTCATTACGTTGCAGTTGTAGAAACACAACAATTGACTTAGCTTCTAATTTGTGGGTAATATTTCCTTAATCCTAATTATCATATAAGTTTAGTTATAAATTCATTATTTTAAAGCATGAAAAACATTAGGGTATAGATATATATATATATATAAACGAGAGAATAAGAATCGAAATCGTAAACAAAAGCTAGATCAGACTGGGGTGCATTATACACCCTGAGCAGACGGGTTTGAATCATTATACACTGTATGCATATCTACACTTTCAAGTCAATAGGCTCTTTTGACCAAACTACTTTTTGCTGTACATAATTACTCACTCCGGCGTTATTGTCTTACGCTGATCGTTGGGCCCAATGATGTCGTAGATGTTGACCGCAGCTGTTTAAAATATGGAAATCATAAATATATAATGCATACAATACAATTACGCTACAAACACCGTCGCATAGTCATCAGTCAGTTGTTTTGGTTTTCATAATACAGACAGAAATTTAATTGTTATGCTCTATCGCGAAAATTGAACCAAAAAGTAGCAAACGAAGACAATTTAGTGTGCATATGCACATATGTATGTAGGTATGTACGCGCGTAACATCAAAGAGTGTAGCGTGCAGGTGTGGGATAGCTGTCGTTTACCCATACTAGTATGAAGAGATTTCGTGTGCACCTCTAGCTATGCTCTGACTAAGCTCGCCGGATTGTCGGGGTTCGTTCTACTCTCTCCTATCACATACTGACACACACTCGCATAATGTTTTAGGTGCACATTTAAAAATAATAAAATAATAATAATAAAAAAAAAGAGAACCAAACATAAAACTAACAACAGAATCCAGGTTTAACCGGAGCCAGGAATTGGTTATGGGACTAACAAGTTGGTTGTGGAAAGTGTGGACATACTGATCAATTACTCTACTCAAATGATGAGAAACTCCGGTGTTAGTGAGTATCTCTATCTTCTCTACCCTCCCGACCTATGCTATACAGGTAACCTGACCGTATAGACCCTTGAATAACGTTAAACAGTTATCATCCCACCACTTCGATCATGCCTTTCTGAGGGCGGAGTACTGAATTTAGAACATATTAGGGTTGTACTTCAAAATCAATATCATTATATATATAGTGACATATCCATAATTCCCCACATCCCATACACATTATGTTTATGTACAATTCATCCACCCCATCCACACAAGTAACAGGACCCCACTCAAGAATCAATAACTGTTTCTTCCCATACTCCAAGCTAGGGCCCCCCATAATATAAACAATGGACCACATTGTTTCAGCAACATTAGAATCACGCCACTCTCGAGAAATCGATTCTTTAGAATCACGCCACTCATGAGGACCAATCAAAGCTAGACATAAAACCAAGGAGTATCACATTCCTAGCTCCGTCATGTAATGCAACACCGATCGCCAGCAGTGGATGCCTTTCATCAAAGCCGACGCATCCCCAAATATCGATCAGGGCACGTACGCCACCGACACGAAGATGCAGCCGAGGAAAGCAACGCCCGAAGCCAGAGTCGGGAGTTCCAAGAGAAGGGCTCATGGAAACTAGCCAGCAGCAGAGAGATCAGTTCCGTTTGAGACAAGCAGACCGAAAGTCAAGTCGGGGAATTCATTTAAATCTTGTGACATAAAGATATTTAAGTTTGTAAAATAAAAGTATTTTTTTAAAACTTAAAATCGAGTTGCGGATATTTAACTGGCGCAGTCGGTAGGATTTCGTTTAAAATTAACACCTATATTTCGGTAATGGTCAGCTTGTGTAATTTATAATTACTGTGATCACGTAATCCCGGAATTGTTAATAAAATTGTGAAATCCGCCAAAGAACCTATGTGCTGCAAGCACATACGATTTGCAAAACTTACAAGTGAACCAAAATAAAGTTAAAAACTACAACAAAACAAAACCCAATCAACACCAACAACATGGCGTTACCACCACTATCATTGAGCGAAATCCACTTGAACCAGGCACTGCTGTCGATCCGACAAATACCTGCCTATGACGGTTCATCTGGACAGCTAAGCTCATTTATCAAACGAATCGAATATGTATGCGGATTATATCCAACTGAAGATCTTCGCCAACAAAGGATCCTATTTGGAGCGACCGAGATCCAACTGTCAGGAGAGGCACAACGCATATCGCAAATGACACAACCCAACACGTGGCTCGAACTGAAGACGGCGCTGATCAACGAGTTCAAAAATCACACACCATATGAAGAACTCTTACGACAACTATACACCACCAGATTCAACGGCAGTCTTCGTAAGTTTATAGAAGAATTAGAGATAAAAGCATTATTAATAAACAATAAGCTAAACTTAGAAAACATACCAGAAAATAATGTCATTTATAAAAACGCTTTGAACAACACAATTAAAGATGTCATTACTCGAAAACTTCCTGACAGAATGTTCATGACCTTAGCAAGAAAAGATATTACCACATTGTCTAATCTTAAGAAGGCAGCACAAGAAGAAGGATTGTACGAAGCTAGTACAACAGATTCAGGTACAAATAAAGATCAATCGAAATCGTCTCAATCAAATCGAAAGAATGTTGGAAACTATTATCCAAATTATAATACTACTAACTATCACAATCAAACTCAGAGTTCATCTGGAACAGGTCAGACGAATCGAACAAGTCAAAATCAAAATTCCCAAAATCCTGGATTATACAATGAGTTCAAAAATTCCTTGAATCAAGGTAGGGCTCAGAATCCATTCAATCAGCAAATATTTCAAAACCAAGCTAGTGGGAGTGGACCCAACCAACCTACTAAAAGAGGGAGGGAGAGCCAGAGTGGCCAAACGAAGATGGACGTAAATTTTCATCAAGCCGCCTCGGAAGAAACCGAGGAGGACCCTATATAAACATTACCATTAATAAAAGAATATTAAGGTGTATCGCTGACTCGGGATCATCGATCAACATCATGAAAGAAAATTACACAGATTCCGAGATAAAAGACGATAACCTTACGGTCCATACCATCAATGGACCTGTCCGTTTAACTAAGAGTATAATGAGGAATGCGAACAAAACATGTCCGTCCGAACAAAAGTTCTACATACATAACTTTTCCGAAAATTATGATATTTTATTAGGAAGAGAATACTTGATGGCAAGTAAAGCCGTCATCGATTACAGAAATGACACTGTAACACTAGGAGCTAGGTCGTACCCAATCATTCAGAGTGGAGAAGCTATTGAAGCCGGCAAGACCGCACAGAAGTGCACTGATCCCTCTACAAAAGAAGAGAAGATCGCACCTAAGTGCCTTGACCCATCTCCAGAGGGAGATCAATACTTCGCTTCCGCTCTAGACAGTGAATTAAGGGAATGTAATCAATTAAGATTGGAACACTTAAACGACGAAGAGAGGGAAGAGTTAAAGAAGGTCTTATATGAGTTTAAGGATGTGCAGTACAGAGAAGGTGACAATTTGACTTTCACAAGTACAATCAAGCACGAGATCAAAACTCAACATGAAGACCCGGTCTACAGACGACCATACAAATATGCCCAGATACATGATCAGGAGGTAAACCAGCAAATCAAAGATATGATCAG
The DNA here is from genome assembly GCF_003286085.1 of Drosophila persimilis. NCBI lineage: Eukaryota > Metazoa > Arthropoda > Insecta > Diptera > Drosophilidae > Drosophila > Drosophila persimilis. The sequence continues at coordinate 15,933 of NW_020825501.1, forward strand.
GCAGGGAATAATTCGAAAGTCGAATTCTCCTTACTGCTCGCCCATATCTATGATTCCGAAGAAGATAGATGCTTCAGGAAAGCAAAAATATCGAATGGTAGTAGACTATAGAAGTCTAAATGAAATAACAGTTAAAGACAAATTCCCAACTCCAAGAATGGATGAAATCCTAGACAAACTAGGTAAATGTCAGTATTTTACGACAATCGATTTAGCAAAAGGTTTCCATCAAATACCCATGGAACCTAGCTCAATCCCCAAAACTGCGTTCTCCACTAAGCATGGACATTACGAGTTCACTCGTATGCCCTTTGGGCTAACCACTGCCCCAGCTACCTTCCAAAGATGTATGAACAATCTGCTAGAAGAGTTAATCTTCAAAGATTGCTTTGTATACTTGGATGACATCATTATATTTTCCACTTCATTGGAAGAACACTTGTTGTCACTAAGGAGAGTATTTGGAAAGTTGAGAGACGCCAACTTGAAGCTACAAATGGATAAATGTGAATTCATGAAAAAGGAAACTGAATTCCTAGGTCATGTAGTCACTACTGAAGGAATAGTACCAAATCCAGGCAAAATCTCTGCCATTGTCAAATTTCCAATACCAGAAACGACTAAACAAATAAAGTCATTCTTAGGTCTGTGCGGGTTCTACAGGAAATTCATTCCTAATTTTGCAAACATAGCAAAACCCATGACACTCAAACTAAAGAAAGGAGCTGTCATAGACCCCAAGGAAGAAAGGTACGTCGAGGCATTTGAGAGACTAAAAGTACTCATCACCTCAGACCCTATCCTTGCGTTCCCAGACTTTGACAAAATGTTCACGGTAACAACCGACGCTAGTAACATAGCATTGGGAGCGGTTTTGTCACAAGAACACAAACCGATCTGCTACGCTAGCAGAACCCTAAATGAACATGAAATAAACTATTCAGCCATCGAAAAGGAATTATTAGCGATCGTATGGGCAACCAAGTATTTCCGTTCATACCTGTTCGGTAGAACATTCGAGATACAAAGCGATCATAAACCCTTGATTTGGTTGAACAACCTCAAGGAGCCAAATATGAAATTACAAAGGTGGAAAATAAAACTGAATGAGTTTGATTTTAAAATGAAATATCTACCAGGCAAAGAAAATCATGTAGCTGATGCCTTATCAAGGGTAAAGATTAATGAAAATCTCCTGGGAGAAGCTTCCAATAGCGTTGGTGCAACTGTACATAGCGCACAGGAAGACAATCTAAATCACATTGCTATCACGGAAAGACCAATTAACTATTACAATCGGCAAATTGAGCTAATAAAAGGCAATGAAGATAAGGTAGAAACAATTCGTTATTTTCACAAGCTAATCATCAAGATCACGTATAAGGAAATGACTAACACCTTAGCGAAGGATATAATAAAGGAATATCTATGCACCAAAAAGAGCGCATTATATTTTCATAACGAAACAGATTTTCCTCCATTCCAAAAAGCCTATTTAGAAATCATTAATTCTAACAATATAACCAAAGCTATTAAATCAAGCACGAAACTCCTAGATATTCAGAATTACGCTGAATTTAAAGAAACCATATTAAAGAATCATAAAGGCTTACTCCATCCAGGGATAGAGAAAACCGTCAATTGGTTTAGGGGAAAATACTATTACCCGGATTATCAAAAACTAATCCAAAACATCATAAACGAATGTCCTACTTGTAATATTGCCAAAACAGAGCATAGAAATACGAAGTTGGCATTCGAAACTACACCGGAAATACTGAACATCAGAGAGAAATACGTCATGGATTTCTATATGGTTGGTAACCAACAGTTCCTATCATGTATTGACGTATACTCGAAGTTTGCCACTCTTGTAGAAGTAAAAAGTCGTGACTGGTTAGAAGCAAAAAGAGCCATCATGAAAGTTTTTAACGAGATGGGCAAACCAATTGAAATCAAAGCCGATAAAGATTCAGCTTTTATGTGCACAGCATTGCAAGCATGGCTGAATGCGGAAAACGTCAAAATAGAGATCACTTCCAGCAAAAATGGAATATCTGACGTAGAAAGATTTCATAAAACAGTAAATGAAAAATTAAGAATAATATCTAGCGAGGATAACACAGAAGATAGATTCACGAAGTTTGAATTAATTCTTTATACTTATAATCATAAAACCAAACATAATACCACAAATAGGACACCAGCTGATATATTCATTTATGCAGGCTCACCTGATTATGACACACAACTAAATAAAGTGAATAAAATCACTCAATTAAATAAAAACCGCATAGAGTATGAAGTAGATACCCGCTATAAACTATCACCTCTAGTTAAGTCTAAGGTAACAAATCCTTTCAAAAGGACGGGTGAAATTAGACAGGTAGACGAAAAACATTATGAAGAAAAGAATAGGGGTAGGAAAATAACTCATTATAAATCAAAATTCAAGAAAAAGAAGAAATCTAATAGAAGCAAATATAATAATTCCAGAGAAACCGAGGAAGTTAATGGAATCGGCGAACTTCAACACAATTAAAATCCTCATCTTCCTCATAATTACCATCGTAATGGCACAGGGCCAAAACATAGAAATAAATTCTATAAAATCCCAAAACGGATATATGATATTCAAAACTGGATCGATCAACATACCTATCAATTACGAATACCATTATCTAACTGTTAATGTAACTAAAACCGAAGAACTATACCAAAATTTGTTAAGGCAAGCCACTAAATTCCAGGACATAATCCAAATAAAATATCTAGTAGACAAATTGCAAAGAGAAATGAACGGGCTAAAAATAACCAAAAGAAATAAAAGAGGCTTAATCAATATAGTAGGAACAGCCTACTCTCTTTTGAACACTAGATCAGGAAGATAAAGTCGATTTGGAACAAAAAATAGAAAACTTAGCCAGCCATAGCATTCAAATGAATGAACTAAATTTGGTAATAGATGCAGTTAATAGCGGAATAAACGTTATAAACAAACTAAATGAAGAAAAAGACAGGAATCAACAAATAGAAATTTTGATATTCAATCTACAACATTTCACAGAATATATCGAAGATATAGAACTAGGTATGCAATTAACTAGGCTCGGTATATTTAATCCAAAATTATTAAAACAAGACTACCTGGAACAAATAAATTCTGAGAAAATACTAAATATAAAAACCTCCACATGGCTAAAATCCGATACCAACGAAATTCTAATAATTTCCAACATTCCCAAAGACATTACAAAAGTACCAATCTATAAAATCGTTCCGTATCCAGACGAATTAAATAACATGTTAACAGATATGACATACGACAAGTACTACATAAAAAATGAAGAAGTATTTGTTAAAGAAACTAGATTGAAAACCAATGACAATTGTATAAAAGGAATTTTAATGCAAACTCCCACTAAATGTCCATATTCCAAAACTTTTCAAAACTTTCAAATAAACTTTATTGAACCCAATATACTAATCACGTGGAATCTTCCAAAAACAACGCTAAATCAGAATTGTGTAAACCAAGAAATCATAGCGGAAGGAAATACCATTATAAAAATCTACAACTGTTCAATCCAATTAAATGAATTTACAATATCAAACACAATGTTAGATTTTGCCCAGAATGTTTATGTCAACAACAACATAACTAAAATAAAACCACTGTCGTATGTCCAAACTAATGATATAATTATGCAATACACCACATATAGTAACCTATTACAAATAAGTCTACTAATTTCATTTGTCATAATTATATTAGTACTACTAAGTTATGTAGCTGTTAAATTTACGAAAACTTCTAAAAGAGTCACGGTTAAATGTATAAACCCTATAATAGAAGCAGAAGAGGAACCAACCTCAGCCACCGCACTTGACACCCCGTCACTATACCCGAGGGTAATCGCCTAGGGACAGGCTAATAACAAACGTTGGGGGAGTGACATATCCATAATTCCCCACATCCCATACACATTATGTTTATGTACAATTCATCCACCCCATCCACACAAGTAACAGGACCCCACTCAAGAATCAATAACTGTTTCTTCCCATACTCCAAGCTAGGGCCCCCCATAATATAAACAATGGACCACATTGTTTCAGCAACATTAGAATCACGCCACTCTCGAGAAATCGATTCTTTAGAATCACGCCACTCATGAGGACCAATCAAAGCTAGACATAAAACCAAGGAGTATCACATTCCTAGCTCCGTCATGTAATGCAACACCGATCGCCAGCAGTGGATGCCTTTCATCAAAGCCGACGCATCCCCAAATATCGATCCAGGCACGTACGCCACCGACACGAAGATGCAGCCGAGGAAAGCAACGCCCGAAGCCAGAGTCGGGAGTTCCAAGAGAAGGGCTCATGGAAACTAGCCAGCAGCAGAGAGATCAGTTCCGTTTGAGACAAGCAGACCGAAAGTCAAGTCGGGGAATTCATTTAAATCTTGTGACATAAAGATATTTAAGTTTGTAAAATAAAAGTATTTTTTTAAAACTTAAAATCGAGTTGCGGATATTTAACTATATATATTTCAATAAATCCCTAATCATATAACTAAATTCTTGGGGGGGGGTTTTCTTAACTTATAATTAAATCCATTTTTGTTGTGTCTCGATAGCTTAATATATTAGTAAGGACTTGCGAAGAAATATTAAGAAAAATAAAGATTTAAAAATGACCATCATATATGGGTAACAGATTCTAAAGGGGTGAGAGGTACCAATACATTATGGTTACGGATTTATAAAGGGAATATCAATAGAAAATTACAGGTAACACGCAGGTTACTTCCCAGCTCAGTGCATATATGTACTTGTTCTTATTTACAAACTCACAACGCTTTTGGTAGGCTAGTACCGCTTTTTCCATTCGTGATCGTTGAGCTCAATGATGACGTTGGTGCATAATTCTAAGGAAAAGAAAAGATATTTAATACGAGTATATGTGCACATGAGCGTACTAGAGTGTACTGCTTTGTAATCTCAAGGAAAATTAATGTTGCTCTCATACCCATTAGTTTCCAAAAACCATTATGTTGGCTGTGTTACATAACTAACTATAAAACTGTATACATCGTGTGACGAAAGAGAATGGTTTTAGCCTGGCACATGAATTCTAGAGGAAAAAGGGGCGTGTGTTACATCCACGAGTAACTATGGTCCTCTATTGCCGTGATCGAGAGACATGTCAGCCAGGCTGAGTAGGACTGCGCCTCCGGAAGAATCCAACAATAATGCAATCAATTCGAGTTCATTATTGGGTGTCGCTGGCGCAGCTAAATCACTCGAAGATGGGGTAAATTAACTCCTTAGCTGGGCTTCAGGTTGCCGATCAAATTTGACGTCGGTCTGCGGACTACACTCTCATTGGAGGCTCGATAAACGGGTGGCGTCAACGGCGCCAAAAATAAGGGTCCGGAGGCGCCTCTTGGTTTTCGCCGTGCATCCACACGGTTGTTGAGGCTTTCGACGGACAACGTCAAGCTGCAGGTTTCGCTGCTCGGTGCCTCCCGCGGGTTTACTACTTGTCTTATCAATCCACCGGCAACACTCCTCTCATAGACCACACCGTATATGCACTCCTATGCGACTGATGATCGCACGAGCGGTACCGTGGCTACGGGCCGCCGTCCTATAACACAAATTCATATATATATATTTTACCACGAACACTTTCCAAATTAATCACGGACATACCAGCTATGTTTTCTTTTCTTTACACTGCTTTCCTGGTTAATTACTCCTGATTCTGGGTCTTTATTGAACTCGGTTCACGAGGTATGGCGTAGTTGCCAGAACTGTTCGTTGGCTAAATATATATATATATATATTTATTTATTCCCGAGTATAGCACAAACACGTCCGCTTTAATCAATCGATTCTTTGTCAATACTCCAGCCCAACTTCTGCAAGTTCAGCCAAGCGGTACCGAACCAAAAGCTCGAAGATCGGATGATATTTGGGGAATTTTAACTGCATAATCGGATGATCTTAGGAACTTTAACTGCATAATCGGATGATGTTGGGAATTTAAACTGCATAATCGGATGATCTTTCGCCCATTTGAGCGAACTTTTGGGCAAGCTTTTAATCTATGCTCTCCCTACGCTACGCTACTCTCTTGGGTCAAGGTAAACGTGACGTCTTTCGCTTAAATGCGTGCGCTGCGCGCCGGCTCTCTTTAGAAAGCTTTTCGGAAAGCTTGCAGCTTACGATCCACTTTCGGAGTTACTATGTCTCTGCACTTTTAAGCATTACCAAAAGAAAACTATGCTTATCCGTGATGTTCTATACTCGTTCCCTTAATTCGGCCCCTACAAGAGGGGTGTTAATAAAGTTTCAGTTACATTACGTTAAACTGCTGATGTTTATGCGTTGGAACTTGATAATGAATTAAATGTAAATTGGACAAAACTCGATCCTGTGCTGCTGCTTTGTAGACTGTTGACCGCCTGAAGTTGGTTAGAGGTCAACAGGTGCGATGTATATGGTTCCTGGCCGTACTGACGAATCTTCCGCCAAGCCTGTATTTAGTTATTTATGTCTGAGCAGCACTAAATATTCTTGGCGATTAAGGCTGATCTGTTCCACTTGGATCTTTGGAGATTCCGACTTGGTGGCAATATAAGGTCCAGAAAAGATGAATTATGGTTGGAGTTGGAGAAACCTCGACAACTGTTCGCCTAAGCCAGCTCCCAGGGTAGTCTTCTCGAGACTATACCACGATGGGGCAGCTTAGGTACACCTCCCTGCAACATAGGTTATGTCAGCACGTGCACGGCACTAATATGAAAACATACCTCTTTTCCCAAATATATCTGCACTAAATTCTTGTCATTCACTGACCACTGAACTGTACGGCACTTGTAATTATATGCTTCCAGCATATATTTGTGGAAATATATATATTTTCCGGATAGCACTATATATATGTGTGTGCAATATGTATGTTGCTCGCACTCGGAAATTATCACGTCTTTACAGATCGATCAACTTTCTTATATTGTTCAAAGCAGTAATAGACGATGGACTGAGTAGCCAGTGCAGCAGAGCTTTTGAGCTTTTTACTAACTGTGCAATCGTATGATCCAGAACATTCGCAGCAGCATAAAACGATCGTCTAATGCACAGCATAGCTTAGCTGTACAATCGTACGATTGCCGTCTATGCTTCCCACTGTCCGTCGCTTGTATGTGTTCGTGGGCGTTCGGACTTAAGAGCGGCTAAGGCTTTGATCCAACCTTAAGAGCGGCTAAAGCTTGATCGTTCGAAATATCACTAGGGGGTCTCACGAGACGAAAGAAGATAACCAATTCCCTATATTTTGTGCTGGCTACTACACCACAGATAATTATACAAGACCTGCTCGACGAATAATTATCTGAAGAACTTGATTAGGAGAGATTATTTCCTGATTTGAATGTCTTGTTCTCATCGACCAATTCGTAATAGTACGGACTTCGCTTTTTAATTACCTGAGCGGGAATGAACACAGGGGCTAGTTTAGACTAAACTTTTTTATAGCACTACTTTGTGTGAAATTTCTAGCATATACCAAATCTCCAATCTTTAATTGTGTATCACGGCAGCGCAAATTGTATCTATGCGAATTTTCTTCGTGTGCCTTATTGACATTCGCTTTAGCCTGTTGCCGGATTAGCTGCAAGGAATCTGGGTTCTCCATTCTAGTATCGTCGTTCAAAAGGTCTAGTTTACGCAAGAGTGCGTAATCCTTCCCATTCAACATCATGTTTTGACCAAATGCTAGAAAATATGGAGAATACCCTGTACTCCTATGTAAGGTAGATCTCAATGAACCACTAATGGCATTCAGGTTACAGTCCCAATTGGAATGTTCGTTACCGATATAAGCTCGTATCGCAGCTATCACGGATCTGTTCAGTCGCTCGCTGGCATTCGCTTGCGGTGAATAAATAGCTGTGCATTTTTGTGTTATACCGAAGCTATTTAAAAATGCCTGAAAGTAGCTAGATTTAAATTGGGATCCATTGTCTGACAAGATGACTTCTGGCACCCCAAATGTATAAAAGAGAGACCCTTCCAGATATTCACAGATCTTAGGGGCTGTAAATTTCTTCAAGGGACACAGAAAATGGAACTTAGTATTGTGATCAACAACTATGAGCAATCCTATGTTTCCCTTTTTTGTGCGTGGGTATGGTCCTAAGAGATCTATGTATAATTTCTGAAACGGCCTATCCGAAGTGAATGGTTTACCCATAGGAGGTCTAAGAATCATATTCGGACTCTTGGTCGTGCGACAAACGGTGCATTCAGATATGTACTTGCGCGTCTGGCTAACCATGCGAGGCCAGAATAAATATCTTTTAAGCTTCTCTATGGTTTTACTCATCCCACAATGTGCGGAGCTAGGGGCGTCATGAGCTTGATATAATACGTTCGTAATTAACCCTGACGGAACCCAAAGTTTCCATGATGCGTTCTCTTGAGACTCATCTCCCGAAGCGAATACTGTCCTTTTGAAAACTTGACCGTCTATCACTTTCAAGTCTGGGAGCTTACTCTGATTCTGTTGAATACTTTCTATTAAACTCAGATACTCAGCTGATTTGAATTGATCTGAGTCTAGATCAACCATGGGGTTTATTTGCGTGAGCTCCTCTATAGCCGGTTCATCCTGACGCGATAGAGTGTCAGCGACAACATTCAGTGTCCCCTTTCTATGTAGGATATTAAATGTGAAACTACGCAATTTCATAGACCATCTGGCTAATCTACCCGATAAATCCTTTTGTTGCATTAACCATTTAAGTGCTGCGTGATCGGTTATGACTACGAAGTCCTGTCCCTCAATATAAGAGCGGAATTTTTTTATTCCCTTTATGACTGCTAAGCACTCCAGTTCGGTAACCGAATAATTACGTTGTGCCTTGGATAATTTTTCTGACATGTAAGCAATTGGCAATTCAACGCCGTCGCGCTCTTGAGCTAAAACACAACCGATTCCGTAAGTGCTAGCATCACAGAGCAAAATAAAAGGTTTTGAGAAGTCAGGAGTTATCAAAATGGGTGATGCGGTTAAACAGGACTTTAAGGTCTCAAACGACTGTTGAGCATCATCATTCCACTGTAAATCTTTTTTCTTCTTAAGCAACTCGGTTAAGGGAAAACTAACGGTAGCATAATTTTCAACGAAACGTCGGTACCAACCGGATAACCCCAAAAATCGACGCAGTTGCTTAACGGTAACTGGCACAGGGAACTTCGAGATGGCCTTGATTTTGTCTGGATTTGTCTTTATCCGACCATTACCAATAATAAAACCCAAATACGTGATTTCTTTTATGCAAAAGTTTGATTTCCCTATGTTAATGGTTAGATTTGCTTTGCGTAGACACAACGCTATCTCCTGTAACAACAGTAAATGCGACTCGAAATCCTCTGATAAAACAAGTAGATCATCTAAATATACGAATACACGTGTCCGAAGATGAGCTGGAATAACTCGATCCATTAGTCTACAGAGAGTTTGAGCGGCATTGCAAAGACCAAATGGCATCATTTTATATTGATATAATGGTCGGTTAGGCACTGTAAATGCAGTATACTGTCGCGATTGTTCATCCAACGGGATTTGCCAAAATGCGTGTTTCATGTCTAATCCAGTGATGTAACGAGCGGGTGGTAATCGACTTAGAATACCATCAATATGTGGTAACGGATATGCATCCCGTCTTGTAACCTTGTTCACTTCTCTTGAATCGAGACACAGTCTATATTTTTCGCCTTTCTTTACCAAAACGCAATTACTGCTCCAGGGACTAGTCGACTCCTCTATAACATCGAGCGCAAGCATATTGTCCACCTCGGCAAACATCAAATTTTTGCCAGAAGTCTATCCCCAAATAGACGTCTTGCTTGAGTTCAGGAATAAGAAACATTTCTAGGTCTGCCGTGCATCCACGGTAATTAATTTGTGTTACCAGCTTGCCTATAACCTTACATTCAGTATCGTTAGCCGTTCGTATTGCTCCTGAACACTTCTTAACCTTGCAATGCGCCAACATTTCTTTCGCGGCTGAACCTCCAATACAACTGATTGTGGCCCCCGAATCCAACAAAGCTATGTAATCACTGCCTTCAATGGTGACACTGGTGTACAGCCTGTTATCCGAACTGAGAAATATAGCTGAAACAAACTTGTTCTTATTCTTGCGAACCATCTTCCAAAATTGTCTCAAACGTTTAGTTGAACGTTTGGGCTTTCTTACAAATTTAAAACTATCTATCTCATCAAAAATTTTCTTACGCGTTGTAATATAATTTGCTTCCCTTTCAGGTAAAGGAGTAAATGAAAAATGATATGCCGTAGGCAGGGTTTCCTCTACTGTTTGTGAGCTGATCTTAGGCTCCCTTAAACTTTGGTCGTTCGTTAAACTAGTAGGTGATTCTTGCAAACTTTTTTCTAAGGATGTGTCTGCTTGTTGTTGTTTAACACATCCTTCTGCCGGTTTCCCGGAGGGTTACATTTGGGACATACCGGTTTGTAAGTATCTTTTGTTCCACACCCGTAGCAAAAGATCTTACGAGGACCTACACAATCGTCAAATTTATGACCTTTGTTGTCACAGTTCCAGCAAGTTGGAACTGACTGTGAAGTACGACGTTGTATTTGACACACTTCATTATGCTCGACCAAGTCATCGAATAGCTGCTCGCTATCGTCTGGACCTGACAATTCCGATACGTATGAGCGAAGAGTCCTTTGCTTGACCGATCTTATATCGTTATAAAACTGCTCGTGCTTACGTACCTCTCGTCGTAATAACGATCTATTGGCAATATTTAAGTGAAGAAGCTCGTGGTGAAGAGTGGGCTTGGAATTTCTAATAAGTAGATTCACAACATCTTCTTCTGTAACCGAATTTTGAAGCCTATCCACGAGATCTTCGATAGCATATTGAAAGTCATCGAAGGATTCGTTTTCGCCCTGACGACGTTTCCTAATCTTTTCCCAGATATCATAGTCGGTCTCAACATCTTCAAATCTTCTTCTAAACTCTATACAAAACGTATCCCAATTAAAGTTTGGGTAATTTCGATGGAATTTCCAGTACCAATCACTAGCTTTTCCCGCGAATAAAAGATACAAGTGATCACAAAGCAATTGATAATTGTTATAAAGATTTTGTTGCGTTAGAGAACGTACTCGATAAATAAACTCATCCATCCTCATGCAAGTTTTTGAACCATCGAATTTAATGCGCCAATTCTGCATTATACTGGAAACTTTTGCTGGTGCTACGTGTGAGCTCGAATTACTTCGATTTGCACTCGCTCTTGAAAAATCTAAAAGAACTTCTGCGTGACTATCTCGTGCTTGACCGATACCCACGTTATTTGTTTGGTTAATGTTATTGTCACCGGAAACATCGGGAGAGATATGTTCTGGTTGTGTCAGCTGGAGTGACGCTAATTGACTTTGAATCGAAGATTCAATTGTTTTGCTTAAAAATGAAGTTAGTTGTTCCATTAACTGAGCCTGTTGAATGCTTACAGCAGACTGGACGTAGTTAGCGATTTCCACTTGAGAGGTTATTGGAAGGGTTGTGTTGTTGGTTTCAGTTTCTGTTAGTGAGCGATCTAACCTGGATCGTTGAGTTGCTCTCGTATTCATACCCCTTCTAATAAACTTTTGGCCCTTTTTAGGTCGATTAGACGTTCCGTCTATTGTGCTAAAAGATTCGTTAGCACTAGTTGGTCGTGTTCCTTCGGCGTTAAGCTCGGCTAACAACGTGTTGTTAGAGAATGTTAGTGCCAGAGCAGAACAATCTAATGAACAGGTGGGACATTTTGGGTTTGTCCACGGGGTGTTGGCTATAATCTCACTAGTTCCCAATACTTCGTTGCAAATTCCACAAAATGGTTCTGCTTCCTGCAAAGCAGTTGTTATATCATCTGTACTTCGCCTTACAGCCATTGTATATCAGACAATATTTAAGGAATTAAAGAAAAAAAAATAATAAAAAAAAAATTATATAAGAAGGTATTAATTGTAATAATAATGTCTGTCTTTCCCACATGCCAGAATACTTACGAAATATCTATTTGGTTTCAGTAGGCTTTTCTATTTTCGTTAATATGGACTATTTATAAGTTAATGACCTCGTGCACTGAATCATTGGACAACTATCGCGATTTGGCAATATAACATTGTAAATCCGAATAACTCAAGATGCCTAAAGTGAAAAAGCAGGTTTGCTTTGGTCGATCAATCCAAAATAAACTGAATTGGAACCGCTAAATCCTAAAACAATTCCTGTTTATTCTGATCACTGTATGGTATTGCATAACTGTCTCTGATACTCACAATTCGATACTATGGGTCTGTTTTGGTCAACCAATCCGAAATAAAATGAATTGCAGTTGCTAAATCCGAAAACCGAGTCAAAGTATAAATTTTGAAATCTTTAACCTTTGTGCAATATTTTGCAAAAGAAAATGTGTCGTTGAAATTTTGATGTATTACCGGTTGAGCTTGGAGAACCAAGGCAAGATTTGCTTGTCTTATTAAAATAATCGGCCTATATAGTAAGACACTATAAATCCAAATTTTAATATCGCTCTGAATTGGTTTTAGATTCTAAGGCAAGTTGCCTGGCCCCACGTTGGGCGCCATAAATGTGTAGTGTACCAGAGTTTAAATATATATATATGTAAACAGATATATAGGCCCTCGGTATCAGCAGATGACCATGACTGACTTAAGGACGGCGTACTCCACTACATTTAATTAGTGCACTTTACGGGAACTATAAGTGATTATATAAAACAAAGTAAACTGAAATACTGATAGCGCCGACACGCCAAATAAAAGCCCTACTGAACCATTTCTATTTAGAGAGAACCTAGGTGTTGATTGTCCCTCTCTTCTGTACCCACCCTACCATGACATTGCGTTCGAGTTCTTGCATTGTCCCTTGATCAATCCTTTACTAAGATTTACCACATTTTATAAGATCCTGGCACGGATACTCGACAGACCATTTTTATGATTTTAAAGATTCATTTCAATTCAAAAAGATTCATATTTTAATATAATGTGAGACTTCAATTTCAATATTCATTACGTTGCAGTTGTAGAAACACAACAATTGACTTAGCTTCTAATTTGTGGGTAATATTTCCTTAATCCTAATTATCATATAAGTTTAGTTATAAATTCATTATTTTAAAGCATGAAAAACATTAGGGTATAGATATATATATATATATAAACGAGAGAATAAGAATCGAAATCGTAAACAAAAGCTAGATCAGACTGGGGTGTATATACACCCTGAGCAGACGGGTTTGAATCATTATACACTGTATGCATATCTACACTTTCAAGTCAATAGGCTCTTTTGACCAAACTACTTTTTGCTGTACATAATTACTCACTCCGGCGTTATTGTCTTACGCTGATCGTTGGGCCCAATGATGTCGTAGATGTTGACCGCAGCTGTTTAAAATATGGAAATCATAAATATATAATGCATACAATACAATTACGCTACAAACACCGTCGCATAGTCATCAGTCAGTTGTTTTGGTTTTCATAATACAGACAGAAATTTAATTGTTATGCTCTATCGCGAAAATTGAACCAAAAAGTAGCAAACGAAGACAATTTAGTGTGCATATGCACATATGTATGTAGGTATGTACGCGCGTAACATCAAAGAGGGGTGTTAATAAAGTTTCAGTTACATTACGTTAAACTGCTGATGTTTATGCGTTGGAACTTGATAATGAATTAAATGTAAATTGGACAAAACTCGATCCTGTGCTGCTGCTTTGTAGACTGTTGACCGCCTGAAGTTGGTTAGAGGTCAACAGGTGCGATGTATATGGTTCCTGGCCGTACTGACGAATCTTCCGCCAAGCCTGTATTTAGTTATTTATGTCTGAGCAGCACTAAATATTCTTGGCGATTAAGGCTGATCTGTTCCACTTGGATCTTTGGAGATTCCGACTTGGTGGCAATATAAGGTCCAGAAAAGATGAATTATGGTTGGAGTTGGAGAAACCTCGACAACTGTTCGCCTAAGCCAGCTCCCAGGGTAGTCTTCTCGAGACTATACCGCGATGGGGCAGCTTAGGTACACCTCCCTGCAACATATGTTATGTCAGCACGTGCACGGCACTAATATGAAAACATACCTCTTTTCCCAAATATATCTGCACTAAATTCTTGTCATTCACTGACCACTGAACTGTACGGCACTTGTAACTATATGCTTCCAGCATATATTTGTGGAAATATATATATTTTCCGGATAGCACTATATATATGTGTGTGCAATATGTATGTTGCTCGCACTCGGAAATTATCACGTCTTTACAGATCGATCAACTTTCTTATATTGTTCAAAGCAGTAATAGACGATGGACTGAGTAGCCAGTGCAGCAGAGCTTTTGAGCTTTTTACTAACTGTGCAATCGTATGATCCAGAACATTCGCAGCAGCATAAAACGATCGTCTAATGCACAGCATAGCTTAACTGTGCAATCGTACGATTGCCGTCTATGCTTCCCACTGTCCGTCGCTTGTATGTGTTCGTGGGCGTTCGGACTTAAGAGCGGCTAAGGCTTTGATCCAACCTTAAGAGCGGCTAAAGCTTGATCGTTCGAAATATCACTAGGGGGTCTCACGAGACGAAAGAAGATAACCAATTCCCTATATTTTGTGCTGGCTACTACAGATCCTGCCACATTTCCTAGAGCGTGGGTGATATATAGGTGTGGTGGTTCAGTATACATGCCAGTGCTGGATAGGGAAGGGTTCTATATAAGTGCAGAAGCCATATAGTTGCGGAGGTTCCACTTTTTTGGGGCTATATTGCCATATTGGTGCTTATGCCCGAGATGAGCGATCCTGCCACATTTCCTGGAGCGTGGGTGCTATATAGGTGCGGTGGTTCAGTATACATGCCAGTGCTGGATAGGGAAGGGTTCTATATAAGTGCAGGTGTCATATAATTTCGGAGGTTACACTTTTTTAGGGCTATATTGCCATATTGGTGCTTATGCCCAAAATATGCGATCCTGCCACATTTCCTGGAGCGTGGTGGCTATATAGGTGCGGTGGTTCAGTATACATGCCAGTGCTGGATAGGGAAGGGTTCTATATAAGTGCAGAAGCCATATAGTTGCGGAGGTTCCACTTTTTTGGGGCTATATTGCCATATTGGTGCTTATGCCCGAGATGAGCGATCCTGCCACATTTCCTAGAGCGTGGGTGATATATAGGTGCGGTGATTCAATATACATGCAAGTGCTGTATAGGGACGGGTTCTATTTAAGTGCAGGTGCCATATAGTTGCGGAGGTTCCACTTTTTTGGGGCTATATTGCCATATTGGTGCTTATGCCCAAAATATACGATCCTGCCACATTTCCTGGAGCGTGGATGCTATATAGGTGCGGTGGTTCAGTATACATGCCAGTGCTGGAGAGGGAAGGGTTCTATATAAGTGCAGGTGCCATATAGTTGCGGAGGTTCCACTTTTTTGGGTCTATATTGCCATATTGGTGCTTATGCCCAAAATATGCGATCCTGCCAAATTTCCTAGAGCGTGGGTGCTATATAGGTGCGGTGGTTCAGTATACATGCCAGTGCTGGATAGGAAAGGGTTCTATATAAGTGCAGGTGCCATATAGTTGCGGAGGTTCCACTTTTTTGGGGCTATATTGCCATATTGGTGCTTATGCCCGAGATGTGCGATCCTGCCACATTTCCTGGAGCGTGGGTGCTATATAGCTGCGGTGGTTCAGTATACATGCCAGTGCTGTATAGGGACGGGTTCTATATAAGTGCAGAAGCCATATAGTTGTGGAGGTTCCACTTTTTTGGGGCTATATTGCCATATTGGTGCTTATGCCCAAGATGTGAGATCCTGCCACATTTCCTGGAGCGTGGATGCTATATAGGTGCGGTGGTTCGGTATACATGCCAGTGCTGGATAGGGAAGGGTTCTATATAAGTGCAGGTGCCATATAGTGTCGGAGGTTCCACTTTTTTAGGGGCTAGAGTGCCATATTGGTGCTTATGCCCAAAATATGCGATCCTGCCACATTTCCTGGAGCGTGGATGCTATATAGGTGCGGTGGTTCAGTATACATGCCAGTGCTGGATAGGGACGGGTTCTATATAAGTGCAGGTGCCATATAGTTGCGGAGGTTCCACTTTTTTGGGGCTATATTGCCATATTGGTGCTTATGCCCAAAATATGCGATCCTGCCACATTTCCTGGAGCGTGGTGGCTATATAGGTGCGGTGGTTCAGTATACATGCCAGTGCTGGATAGGGAAGGGTTCTATATAAGTGCAGAAGCCATATAGTTGCGGAGGTTCCACTTTTTTGGGGCTATATTGCCATATTGGTGCTTATGCCCGAGATGAGCGATCCTGCCACATTTCCTAGAGCGTGGGTGATATATAGGTGCGGTGATTCAATATACATGCAAGTGCTGTATAGGGACGGGTTCTATTTAAGTGCAGGTGCCATATAGTTGCGGAGGTTCCACTTTTTTGGGGCTATATTGCCATATTGGTGCTTATGCCCAAAATATACGATCCTGCCACATTTCCTGGAGCGTGGATGCTATATAGGTGCGGTGGTTCAGTATACATGCCAGTGCTGGAGAGGGAAGGGTTCTATATAAGTGCAGGTGCCATATAGTTGCGGAGGTTCCACTTTTTTGGGTCTATATTGCCATATTGGTGCTTATGCCCAAAATATGCGATCCTGCCAAATTTCCTAGAGCGTGGGTGCTATATAGGTGCGGTGGTTCAGTATACATGCCAGTGCTGGATAGGAAAGGGTTCTATATAAGTGCAGGTGCCATATAGTTGCGGAGGTTCCACTTTTTTGGGGCTATATTGCCATATTGGTGCTTATGCCCGAGATGTGCGATCCTGCCACATTTCCTGGAGCGTGGGTGCTATATAGCTGCGGTGGTTCAGTATACATGCCAGTGCTGTATAGGGACGGGTTCTATATAAGTGCAGAAGCCATATAGTTGTGGAGGTTCCACTTTTTTGGGGCTATATTGCCATATTGGTGCTTATGCCCAAGATGTGAGATCCTGCCACATTTCCTGGAGCGTGGATGCTATATAGGTGCGGTGGTTCGGTATACATGCCAGTGCTGGATAGGGAAGGGTTCTATATAAGTGCAGGTGCCATATAGTGTCGGAGGTTCCACTTTTTTAGGGGCTAGAGTGCCATATTGGTGCTTATGCCCAAAATATGCGATCCTGCCACATTTCCTGGAGCGTGGATGCTATATAGGTGCGGTGGTTCAGTATACATGCCAGTGCTGGATAGGGACGGGTTCTATATAAGTGCAGGTGCCATATAGTTGCGGAGGTTCCACTTTTTTGGGGCTATATTGCCATATTGGTGCTTATGCCCAAAATATGCGATCCTGCCACATTTACTGGAGCGTGGATGCTATATAGGTGCGGTGGTTCAGTATACATGCCAGCGCTGGATAGGGAAGGGTTCTATATAAGTACAGGTGCCATATAATTTCGGAGGTTCCACTTTTTTAGGGCTATATTGCCATATTGGTGCTTATGCCCGAGATGAGCGATCCTGCCACATTTCCTGGAGCGTGGGTGCTATATAGGTGCGGTGGTTCAGTATACATGCCAGTGCTGGATAGGGAAGGGTTCTATATAAGTGCAGGTGTCATATAATTTCGGAGGTTACACTTTTTTAGGGCTATATTGCCATATTGGTGCTTATGCCCAAAATATGCGATCCTGCCACATTTCCTGGAGCGTGGTGGCTATATAGGTGCGGTGGTTCAGTATACATGCCAGTGCTGGATAGGGAAGGGTTCTATATAAGTGCAGGTGCCATATAGTTGCGGAGGTTCCACTTCTTTGGGGCTATATTGCCATATTGGTGCTTATGCCCAAAATATGCGATCCTGCCACATTTCCTGGAGCGTGGGTGCTATATAGGTGTGGTGGTTCAGTATACATGCCAGTGCTGGATAGGGAAGGGTTCTATATAAGTGCAGGTGTCATATAATTTCGGAGGTTACACTTTTTTAGGGCTATATTGCCATATTGGTGCTTATGCCCAAAATATGCGATCCTGCCACATTTCCTGGAGCGTGGTGGCTATATAGGTGCGGTGGTTCAGTATACATGCCAGTGCTGGAGAGGGAAGGGTTCTATATAAGTGCAGGTGCCATATAGTTGCGGAGGTTCCACTTTTTTGGGTCTATATTGCCATATTGGTGCTTATGCCCAAAATATGCGATACTGCCAAATTTCCTAGAGCGTGGGTGCTATATAGGTGCGGTGGTTCAGTATACATGCCAGTGCTGGATAGGAAAGGGTTCTATATAAGTGCAGGTGCCATATAGTTGCGGAGGTTCCACTTTTTTGGGGCTATATTGCCATATTGGTGCTTATGCCCAAAATATGCGATCCTGCCACATTTCCTGGAGCGTGGATGCTATATAGGTGCGGTGGTTCAGTATACATGCCAGTGCTGGATAGGGAAGGGTTCTATATAAGTGCAGGTGCCATATAGTTGCGGAGGTTCCACTTTTTTGGGGCTATATTGCCATATTGGTGCTTATGCCCAAAATATGCGATCCTGCCACATTTCCTGGAGCGTGGATGCTATATAGGTGCGGTGGTTCAGTATACATGCCAGTGCTGGATAGGGAAGGGTTCTATATAAGTGCAGGTGCCATATAGCTGCGGAGGTTCCACTTTTTTGGGGCGATATTGCCATATTGGAGCTTATGCCCAAAATATACGATCCTGCCACATTTCCTGGAGCTTGGATGCTATATAGGTGCGGTGGTTCAGTATACATGCCAGTGCTGGATACGGAAGGGTTCTATATAAGTGCAGGTGCCATATAGTTGCGGAGGTTCCACTTTTTTGGGGCTATATTGCCATATTGGTGCTTATGCCCAAAATATGCGATCCTGCCACATTTCCTGGAGCGTGGATGCTATATAGGTGCGTTGGTTCAGTATACATGCCAGTGCTGGATAGGGAAGGGTTCTATATAAGTGCAGGTGCCATATAGCTGCGGAGGTTCCACTTTTTTAGGGCTATATTGCCATATTGGTGCTTATGCCCAAAATATGCGATCCTGCCAAATTTCCTAGAGCGTGGGTGCTATATAGGTTCGGTGGTTCAGTATACATGCCAGTGCTGGATAGGGAAGGGTTCTATATAAGTGCAGGTGCCATATAGTTGCGGAGGTTACACTTTTTTAGGGCTATATTGCCATATTGGTGCTTATGCCCAAAATATGCAATCCTGTCACATTTCCTGGAGCGTGGATGCTATATAGGTGCGGTGGTTCAGTATACATGCCAGTGCTGGATAGGGAAGGGTTCTATATAAGTGCAGGTGCCATATAGTTGCGGAGGTTCCACTTTTTTGGGGCTATATTGCCATATTGGTGCTTATGCCCAAAATATGCGATCCTGCCACATTTCCTGGAGCGTGGATGCTATGTAGGTGCGGTGGTTCAGTATACATGCCAGTGCTGGATAGGGAAGGGTTCTATATAAGTGCAGGTGCCAGTTAGTTGCGGAGGTTCCACTTTTTTGGGGCTATATTGCCATATTGGTGCTTATGCCCAAAATATGCGATCCTGCCACATTTCCTGGAGCGTGAATGCTATGTAGGTGCGGTGGTTCAGTATACATGCCAGTGCTGGATAGGGAAGGGTTCTATATAAGTGCAGGTGCCATATAGTTGCGGAGGTTCCACTTTTTTATGGGCTAGAGTGCCATATTGGTGCTAGTGCCCAAGATGTGCGATCCAGCCACATTTCCTGGACCGTGGGGGCTATATAGGTGCGGTGGTTCAGTATACATGCCAGTGCTGGATAGGGAAGGGTTCTATATAAGTGCAGGTGCCATATAGTTGCGGAGGTTCCACTTTTTTAGGGCTATATTGCCATATTGGTGCTTATGCCCAAAATATGCGATCCTGCCACATTTCCTAGAGCGTGGGTTCCAGATCGTTGCGGTGATTCAATATACATGCAAGTGCTGTATAGGGAAGGTTTCTATATAAGTGCAGGTGTCATATAATTTCGAAAGTTCCACTTTTTTAGGGCTATATTGCCATATTGGTGCTTATGCCCAAAATATGCGATCCTGCCAAATTTCCTAGAGCGTGGGTGCTATATAGGTGCGGTGGTTCAGTATACATGCCAGTGCTGGATAGGGAAGGGTTCTATATAAGTGAAGGTGCCATATAGTTGCGGAGTTCCACTTTTTTGAGGCTATAGTACCGTATTGGTGCTTATGCCCAAAATATGCGATCCTGCCACATTTCCTGGAGCGTGGGGGCTATATAGGTGCGGTGGTTCAGTATACATGCCAGTGCTGGATAGGGAAGGGTTCTATATAAGTGCAGGTGCCATATAGTTGCGGAGGTTCCACTTTTTTATGGGCTAGAGTGCCATATTGGTGCTAGTGCCCAAAATATGCGATCCTGCCAAATTTCCTAGAGCGTGGGTGCTATATAGGTGCGGTGGTTCAGTATACATGCCAGTGCTGGATAGGGAAGGGTTCTATATAAGTGCAGGTGCCATATAGTTGCGGAGGTTCCACTTTTTTATGGGCTTGAGTGCCATATTATTGCTAGTGCCAAAGATGTGCGATCCTGATACATTTCCTGGAGCGTGGGGGCTATAGAGGTGCGGTGGTTCAGTATACATGCCAGTGCTGGATAGGGAAGGGTTCTATATAAGTGCAGAAGCCATATAGTTGCGGAGGTTCCACTTTTTTGGGGCTATATTGCCATATTGGTGCTTATGCCCAAAATATGCGATCCTGCCACATTTCCTGGAGCGTGGGGGCTATATAGGTGCGGTGGTTCAGTATACATGCCAGTGCTGGATAGGGAAGGGTTCTATATAAGTGCAGGTGCCATATAGTTGCGGAGGTTCCACTTTTTTATGGGCTAGAGTGCCATATTGGTGCTAGTGCCAAAATATGCGATCCTGCCAAATTTCCTAGAGCGTGGGGGCTATAGAGGTGCGGTGGTTCAGTATACATGCCAGTGCTGGATAGGGAAGGGTTCTATATAAGTGCAGAAGCCATATAGTTGCGGAGGTTCCACTTTTTTGGGGCTATATTGCCATATTGGTGCTTATGCCCAAAATATGCGATCCTGCCAAATTTCCTAGAGCGTGGGTGCTATATAGGTGCGGTGGTTCAGTATACATGCCAGTGCTGGATAGGAAAGGGTTCTATATAAGTGCAGGTGCCATATAGTTGCGGAGGTTCCACTTTTTTGGGGCTATATTGCCATATTGGTGCTTATGCCCGAGATGTGCGAGCCTGCCACATTTCCTGGAGCGTGGGTGCTATATAGCTGCGGTGGTTCAGTATACATGCCAGTGCTGTATAGGGACGGGTTCTATATAAGTGCAGAAGCCATATAGTTGTGGAGGTTCCACTTTTTTGGGGCTATATTGCCATATTGGTGCTTATGCCCAAGATGTGAGATCCTGCCACATTTCCTGGAGCGTGGATGCTATATAGGTGCGGTGGTTCGGTATACATGCCAGTGCTGGATAGGGAAGGGTTCTATATAAGTGCAGGTGCCATATAGTGTCGGAGGTTCCACTTTTTTAGGGGCTAGAGTGCCATATTGGTGCTTATGCCCAAAATATGCGATCCTGCCACATTTCCTGGAGCGTGGTGGCTATATAGGTGCGGTGGTTCAGTATACATGCCAGTGCTGGATAGGGAAGGGTTCTATATAAGTGCAGGTGCCATATAGTTGCGGAGGTTCCACTTCTTTGGGGCTATATTGCCATATTGGTGCTTATGCCCAAAATATGCGATCCTGCCACATTTCCTGGAGCGTGGGGGCTATATAGGTGTGGTGGTTCAGTATACATGCCAGTGCTGGATAGGGAAGGGTTCTATATAAGTGCAGAAGCCATATAGTTGCGGAGGTTCCACTTTTTTGGGGCTATATTGCCATATTGGTGCTTATGCCCGAGATGAGCGATCCTGCCACATTTCCTGGAGCGTGGGTGCTATATAGGTGCGGTGGTTCAGTATACATGCCAGTGCTGGATAGGGAAGGGTTCTATATAAGTGCAGGTGTCATATAATTTCGGAGGTTACACTTTTTTAGGGCTATATTGCCATATTGGTGCTTATGCCCAAAATATGCGATCCTGCCACATTTCCTGGAGCGTGGTGGCTATATAGGTGCGGTGGTTCAGTATACATGCCAGTGCTGGATAGGGAAGGGTTCTATATAACTGCAGGTGCCATATAGTTGCGGAGGTTCCACTTCTTTGGGGCTATATTGCCATATTGGTGCTTATGCCCAAAATATGCGATCCTGCCACATTTCCTGGAGCGTGGGGGCTATATAGGTGTGGTGGTTCAGTATACATGCCAGTGCTGGATAGGGAAGGGTTCTATATAAGTGCAGAAGCCATATAGTTGCGGAGGTTCCACTTTTTTGGGGCTATATTGCCATATTGGTGCTTATGCCCAAGATGTGCGATTCTGCCACATTTCCTGGAGCGTGGATGCTATATAGGTGCGGTGATTCGGTATACATGCCAGTGCTGGATAGGGAAGGGTTCTATATAAGTGCAGGTGCCATATAGTTGCGGAGGTTCCACTTTTTTGGGGCTATATTGCCATATTGGTGCTTATGCCCAAGATGTGCGATCCTGCCACATTTCCTGGAGCGTGGATGCTATATAGGTGCGGTGGTTCAGTATACATGCCAGTGCTGGATAGGGAAGGGTTCTATATAAGTGCAGGTGCCATATAGTGTCGGAGGTTCCACTTTTTTAGGGGCTAGAGTGCCATATTGGTGCTTATGCCCAAAATATGCGATCCTGCCACATTTCCTGGAGCGTGGATGCTATATAGGTGCGGTGGTTCAGTATACATGCCAGTGCTGGATAGGGAAGGGTTCTATATAAGTGCAGGTGCCATATAGCTGCGGAGGTTCCACTTTTTTGGGGCTATATTGCCATATTGGTGCTTATGCCCAAAATATGCGATCCTGCCACATTTCCTGGAGCGTGAATGCTATGTAGGTGCGGTGGTTCAGTATACATGCCAGTGCTGGATAGGGAAGGGTTCTATATAAGTGCAGGTGCCATATAGTTGCGGAGGTTCCACTTTTTTAGGGCTATATTGCCATATTGGTGCTTATGCCCAAAATATGCGATCCTGCCAAATTTCCTAGAGCGTGGGTGCTATATAGGTTCGGTGGTTCAGTATACATGCCAGTGCTGGATAGGGAAGGGTTCTATATAAGTGCAGGTGCCATATAGTGTCGGAGGTTCCACTTTTTTAGGGGCTAGAGTGCCATATTGGTGCTTATGCCCAAAATATGCGATCCTGCCACATTTCCTGGAGCGTGGATGCTATATAGGTGCGGTGGTTCAGTATACATGCCAGTGCTGGATAGGGAAGGGTTCTATATAAGTGCAGGTGCCATATAGCTGCGGAGGTTCCACTTTTTTGGGGCTATATTGCCATATTGGTGCTTATGCCCAAAATATGCGATCCTGCCACATTTCCTGGAGCGTGAATGCTATGTAGGTGCGGTGGTTCAGTATACATGCCAGTGCTGGATAGGGAAGGGTTCTATATAAGTGCAGGTGCCATATAGTTGCGGAGGTTCCACTTTTTTAGGGCTATATTGCCATATTGGTGCTTATGCCCAAAATATGCGATCCTGCCAAATTTCCTAGAGCGTGGGTGCTATATAGGTTCGGTGGTTCAGTATACATGCCAGTGCTGGATAGGGAAGGGTTCTATATAAGTGCAGGTGCCATATAGTTGCGGAGGTTACACTTTTTTAGGGCTATATTGCCATATTGGTGCTTATGCCCAAAATATGCAATCCTGTCACATTTCCTGGAGCGTGGATGCTATATAGGTGCGGTGGTTCAGTATACATGCCAGTGCTGGATAGGGAAGGGTTCTATATAAGTGCAGGTGCCATATAGTTGCGGAGGTTCCACTTTTTTGGGGCTATATTGCCATATTGGTGCTTATGCCCAAAATATGCGATCCTGCCACATTTCCTGGAGCGTGGATGCTATATAGGTGCGGTGGTTCAGTATACATGCCAGTGCTGGATAGGGACGGGTTCTATATAAGTGCAGGTGCCATATAGTTGTGGAGGTTCCACTTTTTTGGGGCTATATTGCCATATTGGTGCTTATGCCCAAAATATGCGATCCTGCCACATTTACTGGAGCGTGGATGCTATATAGGTGCGGTGGTTCAGTATACATGCCAGCGCTGGATAGGGAAGGGTTCTATATAAGTACAGGTGCCATATAATTTCGGAGGTTCCACTTTTTTAGGGCTATATTGCCATATTGGTGCTTATGCCCGAGATGAGCGATCCTGCCACATTTCCTGGAGCGTGGGTGCTATATAGGTGCGGTGGTTCAGTATACATGCCAGTGCTGGATAGGGAAGGGTTCTATATAAGTGCAGGTGTCATATAATTTCGGAGGTTACACTTTTTTAGGGCTATATTGCCATATTGGTGCTTATGCCCAAAATATGCGATCCTGCCACATTTCCTGGAGCGTGGTGGCTATATAGGTGCGGTGGTTCAGTATACATGCCAGTGCTGGATAGGGAAGGGTTCTATATAAGTGCAGGTGCCATATAGTTGCGGAGGTTCCACTTCTTTGGGGCTATATTGCCATATTGGTGCTTATGCCCAAAATATGCGATCCTGCCACATTTCCTGGAGCGTGGGGGCTATATAGGTGTGGTGGTTCAGTATACATGCCAGTGCTGGATAGGGAAGGGTTCTATATAAGTGCAGAAGCCATATAGTTGCGGAGGTTCCACTTTTTTGGGGCTATATTGCCATATTGGTGCTTATGCCCGAGATGAGCGATCCTGCCACATTTCCTGGAGCGTGGGTGCTATATAGGTGCGGTGGTTCAGTATACATGCCAGTGCTGGATAGGGAAGGGTTCTATATAAGTGCAGGTGTCATATAATTTCGGAGGTTACACTTTTTTAGGGCTATATTGCCATATTGGTGCTTATGCCCAAAATATGCGATCCTGCCACATTTCCTGGAGCGTGGTGGCTATATAGGTGCGGTGGTTCAGTATACATGCCAGTGCTGGAGAGGGAAGGGTTCTATATAAGTGCAGGTGCCATATAGTTGCGGAGGTTCCACTTTTTTGGGTCTATATTGCCATATTGGTGCTTATGCCCAAAATATGCGATACTGCCAAATTTCCTAGAGCGTGGGTGCTATATAGGTGCGGTGGTTCAGTATACATGCCAGTGCTGGATAGGAAAGGGTTCTATATAAGTGCAGGTGCCATATAGTTGCGGAGGTTCCACTTTTTTGGGGCTATATTGCCATATTGGTGCTTATGCCCAAAATATACGATCCTGCCACATTTCCTGGAGCGTGGATGCTATATAGGTGCGGTGGTTCAGTATACATGCCAGTGCTGGATAGGGAAGGGTTCTATATAAGTGCAGGTGCCATATAGTTGCGGAGGTTCCACTTTTTTGGGGCTATATTGCCATATTGGTGCTTATGCCCAAAATATGCGATCCTGCCACATTTCCTGCAGCGTGGATGCTATATAGGTGCGGTGGTTCAGTATACATGCCAGTGCTGGATAGGGAAGGGTTCTATATAAGTGCAGGTGCCATATAGCTGCGGAGGTTCCACTTTTTTGGGGCGATATTGCCATATTGGAGCTTATGCCCAAAATATACGATCCTGCCACATTTCCTGGAGCTTGGATGCTATATAGGTGCGGTGGTTCAGTATACATGCCAGTGCTGGATACGGAAGGGTTCTATATAAGTGCAGGTGCCATATAGTTGCGGAGGTTCCACTTTTTTGGGGCTATATTGCCATATTGGTGCTTATGCCCAAAATATGCGATCCTGCCACATTTCCTGGAGCGTGGATGCTATATAGGTGCGGTGGTTCAGTATACATGCCAGTGCTGGATAGGGAAGGGTTCTATATAAGTGCAGGTGCCATATAGTTGCGGAGGTTCCACTTTTTTAGGGCTATATTGCCATATTGGTGCTTATGCCCAAAATATGCGATCCTGCCAAATTTCCTAGAGCGTGGGTGCTATATAGGTTCGGTGGTTCAGTATACATGCCAGTGCTGGATAGGGAAGGGTTCTATATAAGTGCAGGTGCCATATAGTTGCGGAGGTTACACTTTTTTAGGGCTATATTGCCATATTGGTGCTTATGCCCAAAATATGCAATCCTGTCACATTTCCTGGAGCGTGGATGCTATATAGGTGCGGTGGTTCAGTATACATGCCAGTGCTGGATAGGGAAGGGTTCTATATAAGTGCAGGTGCCATATAGTTGCGGAGGTTCCACTTTTTTGGGGCTATATTGCCATATTGGTGCTTATGCCCAAAATATGCGATCCTGCCACATTTCCTGGAGCGTGGATGCTATGTAGGTGCGGTGGTTCAGTATACATGCCAGTGCTGGATAGGGAAGGGTTCTATATAAGTGCAGGTGCCAGTTAGTTGCGGAGGTTCCACTTTTTTGGGGCTATATTGCCATATTGGTGCTTATGCCCAAAATATGCGATCCTGCCACATTTCCTGGAGCGTGAATGCTATGTAGGTGCGGTGGTTCAGTATACATGCCAGTGCTGGATAGGGAAGGGTTCTATATAAGTGCAGGTGCCATATAGTTGCGGAGGTTCCACTTTTTTATGGGCTAGAGTGCCATATTGGTGCTAGTGCCCAAGATGTTCGATCCAGCCACATTTCCTGGACCGTGGGGGCTATATAGGTGCGGTGGTTCAGTATACATGCCAGTGCTGGATAGGGAAGGGTTCTATATAAGTGCAGGTGCCATATAGTTGCGGAGGTTCCACTTTTTTAGGGCTATATTGCCATATTGGTGCTTATGCCCAAAATATGCGATCCTGCCACATTTCCTAGAGCGTGGGTTCCAGATCGTTGCGGTGATTCAATATACATGCAAGTGCTGTATAGGGAAGGTTTCTATATAAGTGCAGGTGTCATATAATTTCGGAAGTTCCACTTTTTTAGGGCTATATTGCCATATTGGTGCTTATGCCCAAAATATGCGATCCTGCCAAATTTCCTAGAGCGTGGGTGCTATATAGGTGCGGTGGTTCAGTATACATGCCAGTGCTGGATAGGGAAGGGTTCTATATAAGTGAAGGTGCCATATAGTTGCGGAGTTCCACTTTTTTGAGGCTATAGTGCCGTATTGGTGCTTATGCCCAAAATATGCGATCCTGCCACATTTCCTGGAGCGTGGGGGCTATATAGGTGCGGTGGTTCAGTATACATGCCAGTGCTGGATAGGGAAGGGTTCTATATAAGTGCAGGTGCCATATAGTTGCGGAGGTTCCACTTTTTTATGGGCTAGAGTGCCATATTGGTGCTAGTGCCCAAAATATGCGATCCTGCCAAATTTCCTAGAGCGTGGGTGCTATATAGGTGCGGTGGTTCAGTATACATGCCAGTGCTGGATAGGGAAGGGTTCTATATAAGTGCAGGTGCCATATAGTTGCGGAGGTTCCACTTTTTTATGGGCTATGAGTGCCATATTAGTGCTAGTGCCAAAGATGTGCGATCCTGATACATTTCCTGGAGCGTGGGGGCTATAGAGGTGCGGTGGTTCAGTATACATGCCAGTGCTGGATAGGGAAGGGTTCTATATAAGTGCAGAAGCCATATAGTTGCGGAGGTTCCACTTTTTTGGGGCTATATTGCCATATTGGTGCTTATGCCCAAAATATGCGATCCTGCCACATTTCCTGGAGCGTGGGTGCTATATAGGTGCGGTGGTTCAGTATACATGCCAGTGCTGGATAGGGAAGGGTTCTATATAAGTGCAGGTGCCATATAGTTGCGGAGGTTCCACTTTTTTATGGGCTAGAGTGCCATATTGGTGCTAGTGCCAAAATATGCGATCCTGCCAAATTTCCTAGAGCGTGGGTGCTATATAGGTGCGGTGGTTCAGTATACATGCCAGTGCTGGATAGGGAAGGGTTCTATATAAGTGCAGGTGCCATATAGTTGCGGAGGTTCCACTTTTTGGGGCTATATTGCCATATTGGGGCTTATGCCCAAAATATGCGATCCTGCCACATTTCCTGGAGTGTGTATGCTATATAGTTGCGGTGGTTCAGTATACATGCCAGTGCTGGATAGGGAAGGGTTCTATATAAGTGCAGAAGCCATATAGTTGCGGAGGTTCCACTTTTTTGGGGCTATATTGCCATATTGGTGCTTATGCCCAAGATGTGCGATCCTGCCACATTTCCTGGAGCGTGGATGCTATATAGGTGCGGTGGTTCAGTATACATGCCAGTGCTGGATAGGGAAGGGTTCTATATAAGTGCAGGTGCCATATAGTTGCGGAGGTTCCACTTTTTTGGGGCTATATTGCCATATTGGTGCTTATGCCCAAAATATACGATCCTGCCACATTTCCTGGAGCGTGGATGCTATATAGGTGCGGTGGTTCAGTATACATGCTGTAGTGGCCAGTGAAGCAAACCCAGAGTAAATTCCCTAAGAATTTCCCAGATATAAAGCAGATTCAAATCACGCGCCAACTTGATTAGTTCGAACACCAAGGCTTTAAAAACAGCTACTTCGAATATGGAGCTTTAATTGCTCGAATGTTCTTTTTCGTCTCTTTTTTCTTTTTTCGACCGAATTCCATGGAAGGGCCCCGTTAAAGCTCGTCTATGCCGCTTAAGCCGACAGCGACGGTGAACACGCGGATCAATTCCATTTTTCTCCCAAAACACTTCGGTTGTGCCTGTGCCAATAGTGCCAAACTCTAGTGGAAGTCCACGTGTCCCTGTATTACATAATACATACCAAATTACATAATTGCAAGTTGGCGGAGAATCGACTAAAAAGCAAGATCAAGCTATATTGTGTGGTGAAAGTGCAAAGTGCTACGTAGAGAAAAAAAAAAAAGAGAAGGTGATTATAAAGGAAAGCAGGTTTGGTACATTCACTGAATTCCGAATCTATTACAGAATCTCTTGGTCACTGGAGGTCTGCCGTGCTTTGGCGCTCTCACGCCTAAACCCCCCCCCCCACGCAACCTCCAGTGTCTTATTTTTGGCCGCTTCGAATTACCAGCGTCTCCGTTGTACGGACGATCTGCATCGACTTTTGAATGCCCTCTAATCGTATCTTGCGAGATACAACTCAACATCCTTGATGCGGAATCGACAACGCCTAGGAATTAAAGTGGAAATTTATGTCAGCTGAAATTGTGCAGAAAATGTGAATACCAGATCAGGAATCGGAATCTAGGGTGACCTGTGTCGTGGACAACATGTGATCATCGATTCGTGAGTACGAACATACCCGCGAAATAGCAGGGTATAGCAGCGGTGAAGCGTAATGAAAGGGAGAGCGTGATAACTCACACGCCAAGAGCGAGCTTTTGTTCGAAGAGAATTCGGACATATGCGTGCGTATGCACACACATATAAACGTGCATTAATTTGATCATCGACATTCTCTTTGCTTTGTCTTGTTCTTTTCTTTTGCTTGCATTCTTGTGTTTGCACTTCAATTAAATTTGACTTTAAATGTAAAATCATATAAACATATACATTTATATTAAGGAATATCTTTCCTATAGAATTAATTTCTTTATCTTATGTCTTAAGTTCCTTTCCTAATTAACTCAATGTTAAGCCTTGATTAACTCTGGCAATGTCGGCCAAAATATCATTCTTTAATTCTTTACTATTTTTATATAATTAATATTGTTCCACAGCTACCGAAGCAGTTCATTGGGCCCAACGAGCTCGTCAAGGAAAGTGTTTGAATTTGGTAATGATCATTAGTTTTGTATTGAATGGAAATGTTGACCTTCGTGAGTAAAAAAGCTCAGTTTTGCTATGAATTGTATTTTATATTCTTAAGTTAATGAACCTTTTTGTTAGATATGAATCTTTTGAATCTTGATTAATATAACTATTTTGAATTAACATGAATATGGAATAAATAACCACCATTCTGTCTAAGTACATAATGCCAATGATACATCGAGTGTAATAATGCCGCGGTAGTTACGTTAGGGGCCATGCCAACATCGTTCCACGCATTGCCGAAGGTAGGGAGGGTATAGAGGAACTAGTGATCTCCTACACCTAGGATCACTAAATTAAATACGCGACTACCGGATTCCTTCTTGCCATCTATGCCGACCGGGGATTGATTACATTTGTTTTTTTCTTGTGTTTTGATCAATGTAGATTCTGTGTAAGTGCACTTAAATTTTTATAATATGGCGAGAACAAGGAAGTATAGGGATAGGAAAGACCCCGACCCCATCCGGCGAGCTGAGCCCAGAGCGCAGTATAGTGCACTAACCCCGATTCCCTTTCCTGCTGAGGCTGCATTGCCAAAAAGATTTAACCAGCCCGGAGCCATAACATTATAAAATGGCGCCCAACGTGGGGCCCGAAGACGAAACGACGTGTTATAATCGTAAAAGGTAGCAAAGATACGATTATTTCCAGATGAGGATAATTCCGAACGGTTGGAGTAACCTTCGTGCTTCACGGTTAAGCTCTGTTAATACATCCATTAGCCTGTTAATTAGAAATTCGGTATATCGTGTAGACGTGTAGTCAGCTTTTGGAATGGAGATTTCAATTCGACTGAGTAGGGATTGGTCTACCAAGAAATGACGGCGTGAACTGTATAGATGTCTGAAGAATATATTTTAGTAGAATAAAGATGTTAGTGCCGTGTATCTGAGCTGTGGAATGTGCGATTGCAATGCAGGATTTTGTATTGATCGACCCAACCAGACGCACGACCACTTTCAACTTTATAGGAACATGACTTGTTCGGTACTTGGAATGGCGGGTCTTAGAGGAACTTTGAGTTCCCGACGAGTATCAAACATAGTCTAATAGGAACCTTTAATATCCATTTAATTCAATAATCATAGAGGCAGAAGAGAGGAGTTACACATCGATGTAGCATTGGCATTTGTGGAAAAGACAGAAAATATAAAATTGATTGAAGAAAAAAAAAATGTAAGAGGAAATATGACCAGTAAGGATAATAGCTTTGAAACTGTAACGCGGAAATAACGCGGACCTTGCAGAGGCAGGAGATTCGAACACTGAAGGAATTCCCCTCGATGCGCTAGGGCCAAGTGGAAGTAGATTTCGAGGTAGAGGCAGAGGCGCTATTCCCAAGTCAAATATAGTAACGAGATCTAAGCAAAGGGAGGGAAATCCTACCCCTACAGACCCAACTAGCCAATCGCTGAATTCATCTAACGCCATGGATAAGAGTGAAATTGTTAATTTGGTAAGGTCAATGATGGGCACACAACAAAAGACGTTGTTGGAGAAGCTAACCGCCCATATAGAGACAGCATTGAGCCATCAGCTGAGTTCGTTTCAATTGAGATCGGGACTTGCGGAGCAGGCTTCGAATTATC
The DNA here is from genome assembly GCF_003286085.1 of Drosophila persimilis. NCBI lineage: Eukaryota > Metazoa > Arthropoda > Insecta > Diptera > Drosophilidae > Drosophila > Drosophila persimilis. The sequence goes on from NW_020825501.1 coordinate 47,480, forward strand.
AGCCTGTACCAGCAGACGTTAGGAGTAGAGCAAGCCAAGAGGCAGACTTAAGGAATACTAGCAATCGCTCTTCAGTTTCAATTTCACCAGAAAAGGTAGGACATGTTATTCAAAACTGGAAGGTAAAGTTTGACGGTAGTAAGGACGGTCTATCGGCCACAGAATTTATTTACCGGGTACGTTCCTTGACGGCACAGACCCTGGGAAACAATTTCCAGCTGGTTTGCGATCATTTGCACTTATTGTTATCCGCAAAAGCAGGTGATTGGTTCTGGCAGTTCCATCGTAAACATGAAGAGTTCGCGTGGGAGACTTTTTGTCTGGCATTTAGGGATAAATATGACGATGCTGCCACTGATGTCGACATATGGCGTAGAATCGCGAAACGAAAGCAAGGGGAAAATGAACCTTTTGATTCCTATCAGAACAGTATAGAAGAGTTGGTGAATAGACTCGAGCGTAGCCTACCAGAATGCGACCTTGTTAAGCTGTTGATTGACAATTCAAAAAGTACACTTCATCACGAGTTACTACATTTGAATATCACTTCGATAAAGAAATTACTTTTAGAGGTTAAAAAGCACGAACAATTTTATTCGGAACTTCGAAACCCTTCTTACAAAACGCCTTTTGTAAACCGGCGCAACATCTCCGAGATCTCTCCGGAGAGGGAACACCTTGAGGAGCCTGAACCAATAATATCAGCGATCATGCGTAATAAGATGTCCTGCTGGAATTGTGATAAGATAGGGCATAGATGGGATGATTGTGTGGAACCTAGAAGCATATTTTGTTACGGTTGTGGAACCAAGAATGTTTACAAGCCACGTTGCTCTAAGTGCCATCCTTCGGAAAACCGGCTGCGGGATGTGTCAACGAACCTCCTGTAGGCACATCCGTACCAAAACATAGCGAAAGCATCAGTCAGACTATAGATGAGGGTTTAGCTAAAACCGCTATGGACTCAGGATTTTTATCGGATAAACGACCAACTAGATATTTACCCTTACATGTAAGACTGTCAATTTACAAGAAAGCTAGAAATAGGATATTTGGCGATCTTTGTACCATATCAACTACGACAAAATCTAAAAGATCTACCCTTCGATTACGCAAATTTTGGAAAACAGTTGCTAGCACTCGACAATGCTTAATTGCTTCCATATTCAGTACGGGAGATAATCGTCTGTACACTTGGTCCTTCGAGCCGGATTGGGCAGAACCAGCATTATTTCGCACTCGATCGACGTAGGTGATGCTAAGGCGATTAAACAAAGACACTGGCCAATCTCCCCTGCGCGCGAAAAACTTATGTTTTCTGAGGTAGATAATATGTTAGCTCTCGATATCATAGAACCTTCTTGCAGTCCTTGGAGTAGTAATTGTGTTCTTGTTCAAAAAGGTGATAAGGTTCGGTTGTGTTTAGACTCTCGCGAGATCAATAAATACACGAGAAAGGATGCTTACCCCTTACCACATATTGACGGGATCTTAAGCCGCTTACCTCCAGCGCGGTATATAACTGGTCTTGATATGAAACATGCTTTCTGGCAAATACCATTGGACGAGCCATCACGACCGTATACTGCGTTTACCGTTCCGAATCGTCCACTGTACCAATATAAGGTCATGCCATTTGGTCTGACAAATGCACCTCAGACCTTATGCCGCTTAATGGACCATGTCATACCCCCACATTTACGGAATCGAGTTTTTGTATATCTCGATGACTTGCTTGTTCTATCGAATGACTTTGATTCGCTCTTGATTCTTTTGCAAGAAATCGCACTATGCTTAAGAAAAGCGAATATTACTATCAACGTTCGAAAATCTAAGTTCTGCATGAGAGAGATTAAATATCTCGGTTTCATAATTTCGGATGGTCAGATCAAGACTGATCCATTTAAGATTCAGGCAATCAACGACTTCCCAATTCCAACAACGGTAAAGCAGTTACGACGGTTTCTCGGTTTATCCGGATGGTATCGACGTTTCGTCGAGAATTATGCCTCCGTGAGCTATCCATTGACCGAGATGCTTAAGAAACAGAATACTTCCTTAATATGGAATGAAACCGCAACCAATGCTTTTGAAGAATTGAAACGAAGATTAACATCAGCTCCAATCCTCAGAACTCCTGATTTTTCTAAGAAATTCATCTTATTGTGTGATGCTAGTTCTTTTGGTCTCGGGTGCGTCCTAGCGCAAGAGAATGAAGAAGGCTTCGAAATGCCAATTGGATACATGTCGGTTAAGTTATCCAAAGCTCAACGGAATTATTCCGTTACAGAACTAGAATGTCTAGCAGTTATTAAGGGAATTAAGAAATTTCGAGCTTACATAGAAGGCCAGGAATTCTTAGTAATAACTGACCATGCAGCATTGCAGTGGTTGATGCGACAAAAGGATTTGTCTGGAAGGCTCGCGCGATGGGCTATACAGTTACAGGGTTTTGATTTCCGCATTGAACACCGGAAGGGTTCACAAAATGTTATTGCTGACACTCTGTCCAGGCAAAATGAATCGTCAGTAGATGAGTTTATCGATCTAGGGCCGATCATCGATTTAGAGTCCGAGCATTTCACTTCGTTGGAATATCTGGATTTAATTGAACGCATTCAGCAGAACCAAGAGAAACTTCCAGATTTAAAAATAACAGATGGCTATGTATACAAACGCACCGAAGCTTCGATTGGAGATTCTGAATCTGACCACCAGTCGTGGAAATTATGGGTACCCTCTGGCCTAGTCAGTAGTGTTATCAAACAAGCCCATGATTCTCCTAGCGCATCACATGGCGGGATGGGTAAAACCGTTGAAAAACTTAAGAGATACCTGTTCTGGCCCAAGATGTTGGTTCAAATCCGAGAGTACGTGAATAATTGTGTCGTTTGTAAACAGACCAAAAGTCCCAATATAGTATTACGACCACCATTGGGAAAGCCAATGCAATCAGAGAGACCGTTTCAACGACTCTACATGGATCTGTTAGGTCCATACCCTCGTTCAAAGGCAGGGAATATCGGATTATTAATAATCGTGGATCATTGTACAAAATTCCATTTTCTCTGTCCATTGAAACGATTCACTTCCGGAAAGATTTGCGAGTACTTAGAAAATTCCATTTTCTTTACGTTTGGAGTGCCGGAATCCATCTTAACGGACAATGGTTCTCAATTTCGATCAGGATTCTTTGAGGCTTTTCTAACTCGATTTTCAATTAAACATATTTGTACCGCTTTTTATTCGCCTCAAGCGAATGCAAGCGAGCGCTTAAACCGATCGGTTTTGGCGGCTATCCGTGCGTACGTGGGGAAAGATCACACTACCTGGGATCAACGACTGAATGAGATTAACGGTGCTATTCGATCCAGTCTACATACAACCACCGGATATTCTCCTTACTTCCTTACGTTTGGGCAAAACATGATTTTGAATGGCAAGGATTACGAATTGCTCAGGAAACTTAACTTGCTATCAGATGATTCTAGAGTTAATTACCCCGATGCTCTGCAGTTGGCAAGGTATGCAGCAAAGGTCAACAATGCAAAGGCTCATGCAACCAACGCGAGGGTATACAATTTGAGGAGTAGGAACATACAATTCAACGTCGGAGATCAGGTTTACGTTCGCAATTTCTCCCAAAGCAACGCGTCTAAACAATTCAGTCATAAATTAGCGCAGGTGTTTGTGACCGCCACAGTAACGAAAAAGCTAGGTCCTGTTTATTACGAATTATCGAACGAGAAAGGAAAGAAAATGGGAGTATATCACGTAAAGGATATTCAAACCCGCTAATTCACTGTCCTTCTTTTCTTTTCGATTACGATCCCTGTCGATCACTCCGGGACATAATCTGGTGGTGGAGAGTGTAGTGGCCAGTGAAGCAAACCCAGATTAAATTCCCTAAGAATTTCCCAGATATAAAGCAGATTCAAATCACGCGCCAACTTGATTAGTTCGAACACCAAGGCTTTAAAAACAGCTACTTCGAATATGGAGCTTTAATTGCTCGAATGTTCTTTTTCGTCTCTTTTTTCTTTTTTCGACCGAATTCCATGGAAGGGCCCCGTTAAAGCTCGTCTATGCCGCTTAAGCCGACAGCGACGGTGAACACGCGGATCAATTCCATTTTTCTCCCAAAACACTTCGGTTGTGCCTGTGCCAATAGTGCCAAACTCTAGTGGAAGTCCACGTGTCCCTGTATTACATAATACATACCAAATTACATAATTGCAAGTCGGCGGAGAATCGACTAAAAAGCAAGATCAAGCTATATTGTGTGGTGAAAGTGCAAAGTGCTACGTAGAGAAAAAAAAAAAGAGAAGGTGATTATAAAGGAAAGCAGGTTTGGTACATTCACTGAATTCCGAATCTATTACAGAATCTCTTGGTCACTGGAGGTCTGCCGTGCTTTGGCGCTCTCACGCCTAAACCCCCCCCCCCACGCAACCTCCAGTGTCTTATTTTTGGCCGCTTCGAATTACCAGCGTCTCCGTTGTACGGACGATCTGCATCGACTTTTGAATGCCCTCTAATCGTATCTTGCGAGATACAACTCAACATCCTTGATGCGGAATCGACAACGCCTAGGAATTAAAGTGGAAATTTATGTCAGCTGAAATTGTGCAGAAAATGTGAATACCAGATCAGGAATCGGAATCTAGGGTGACCTGTGTCGTGGACAACATGTGATCATCGATTCGTGAGTACGAACATACCCGCGAAATAGCAGGGTATAGCAGCGGTGCAGCGTAATGAAAGGGAGAGCGTGATAACTCACACGCCAAGAGCGAGCTTTTGTTCGAAGAGAATTCGGACATATGCGTGCGTATGCACACACATATAAACGTGCATTAATTTGATCATCGACATTCTCTTTGCTTTGTCTTGTTCTTTTCTTTTGCTTGCATTCTTGTGTTTGCACTTCAATTAAATTTGACTTTAAATGTAAAATCATATAAACATATACATTTATATTAAGGAATATCTTTCCTATAGAATTAATTTCTTTATCTTATGTCTTAAGTTCCTTTCCTAATTAACTCAATGTTAAGCCTTGATTAACTCTGGCAATGTCGGCCAAAATATCATTCTTTAATTCTTTACTATTTTTATATAATTAATATTGTTCCACAGCTACCGAAGCAGTTCATTGGGCCCAACGAGCTCGTCAAGGAAAGTGTTTGAATTTGGTAATGATCATTAGTTTTGTATTGAATGGAAATGTTGACCTTCGTGAGTAAAAAAGCTCAGTTTTGCTATGAATTGTATTTTATATTCTTAAGTTAATGAACCTTTTTGTTAGATATGAATCTTTTGAATCTTGATTAATATAACTATTTTGAATTAACATGAATATGGAATAAATAACCACCATTCTGTCTAAGTACATAATGCCAATGATACATCGAGTGTAATAATGCCGCGGTAGTTACGTTAGGGGCCATGCCAACATCGTTCCACGCATTGCCGAAGGTAGGGAGGGTATAGAGGAACTAGTGATCTCCTACACCTAGGATCACTAAATTAAATACGCGACTACCGGATTCCTTCTTGCCATCTATGCCGACCGGGGATTGATTACATTTGTTTTTTTCTTGTGTTTTGATCAAAGTAGATTCTTTGTAAGTGCACTTAAATTTTTATAATATGGCGAGAACAAGGAAGTATAGGGATAGGAAAGACCCCGACCCCATCCGGCGAGCTGAGCCCAGAGCGCAGTATAGTGCACTAACCCCGATTCCCTTTCCTGCTGAGGCTGCATTGCCAAAAAGATTTAACCAGCCCGGAGCCATAACATTATAATGCCAGTGCTGGATAGGGAAGGGTTCTATATAAGTGCAGGTGCCATATAGCTGCGGAGGTTCCACTTTTTTGGGGCGATATTGCCATATTGGTGCTTATGCCCAAAATATGCGATCCTGCCACATTTCCTGGAGCGTGGATGCTATGTAGGTGCGGTGGTTCAGTATACATGCCAGTGCTGGATAGGGAAGGGTTCTATATAAGTGCAGGTGCCAGTTAGTTGCGGAGGTTCCACTTTTTTGGGGCTATATTGCCATATTGGTGCTTATGCCCAAAATATGCGATCCTGCCACATTTCCTGGAGCGTGAATGCTATGTAGGTGCGGTGGTTCAGTATACATGCCAGTGCTGGATAGGGAAGGGTTCTATATAAGTGCAGGTGCCATATAGTTGCGGAGGTTCCACTTTTTTATGGGCTAGAGTGCCATATTGGTGCTAGTGCCCAAAATATGCGATCCTGCCAAATTTCCTAGAGCGTGGGTGCTATATAGGTGCGGTGGATCAGTATACATGCCAGTGCTGGATAGGGAAGGGTTCTATATAAGTGCAGGTGCCATATTGTTGCGGAGGTTCCACTTTTTTGGGGCTATATTGCCATATTGGTGCTAGTGCCCAAGATGTGCGATCCAGCCACATTTCCTGGACCGTGGGGGCTATATAGGTGCGGTGGTTCAGTATACATGCCAGTGCTGGATAGGGAAGGGTTCTATATAAGTGCAGGTGCCATATAGTTGCGGAGGTTCCACTTTGTTGGGGCTATATTGCCATATTGGTGCGTATGCCCAAAATATGCGATCCTGCCACATTTCCTAGAGCGTGGGTTCCAGATCGTTGCGGTGATTCAATATACATGCAAGTGCTGTATAGGGAAGGTTTCTATATAAGTGCAGGTGTCATATAATTTCGGAAGTTCCACTTTTTTAGGGCTATATTGCCATATTGGTGCTTATGCCCAAAATATGCGATCCTGCCAAATTTCCTAGAGCGTGGGTGCTATATAGGTGCGGTGGTTCAGTATACATGCCAGTGCTGGATAGGAAAGGGTTCTATATAAGTGAAGGTGCCATATAGTTGCGGAGTTCCACTTTTTTGAGGCTATAGTGCCGTATTGTTGCTAGTGCCCAAGATGTGCGATCTTGCCACATTTCCTGGAGCGTGGGTGATATATAGGTGCGGTGATTCAGTATACATGCCAGTGCTGGATAGGGAAGGGTTCTATATAAGTGCAGGTCCCATATAGTTGCCGAGGTTCCACTTTTTTATGGGCTAGAGTGCCATATTGGTGCTAGTGCAAATATGTGCGATCCTGATACATTTCCTGGAGCGTGGGGGCTATAGAGGTGCAGTGGTTCAGTATACATGCCAGTGCTGGATAGGGAAGGGTTCTATATAAGTGCAGAAGCCATATAGTTGCGGAGGTTCCACTTTTTTGGGGCTATATTGCCATATTGGTGCTTATGCCCAAAATATGCGATCCTGCCACATTTCCTGGAGCGTGGGGGCTATATAGGTGCGGTGGTTCAGTATACATGCCAGTGCTGGATAGGGAAGGGTTCTATATAAGTGCAGGTGCCATATAGTTGCGGAGGTTCCACTTTTTTATGGGCTAGAGTGCCATATTGGTGCTAGTGCCCAAAATATGCGATCCTGCCAAATTTCCTAGAGCGTGGGTGCTATATAGGTGCGGTGGTTCAGTATACATGCCAGTGCTGGATAGGGAAGGGTTCTATATAAGTGCAGGTGCCATATAGTTGCGGAGGTTCCACTTTTTTGGGGCTATATTGCCATATTGGGGCTTATGCCCAAAATATGCGATCCTGCCACATTTCCTGGAGTGTGTATGCTATCTAGTTGCGGTGGTTCAGTATACACGCCAGTGCTGGATAGGGAAGGGTTCTATATAAGTGCAG
>NW_020825502.1:0-84039 GCF_003286085.1 Drosophila persimilis
AAGCCCAGACATACAAGCTCAGAAAAGGAACGCGAGACGACACAAAAAGACCTAGACATTGAGAAACAGAAGCTGACGGATGCAGCAACAAAGACAAACACGTCCTCTCAGACCATTACACTCCCAGAACTGACAACCGAAATTAAAAACTTGATCTTGAATAAATCCCCAGGTAAAGACAGAATAGACAATGTGTTAATCAAGGGCTCTCCCAAAGAAAGCCCTACTATATATTCCTCCTGATCTTCAACTCAATGCTGAGATTGGGTCACTTCCCGCAAGCTTGGAAACACGCCACAATCACATTACTTCTTAAGCCAAATAAGCCTGCTCAGTTCGGTAACATCCTATCGCCCAATCAGTCTCCTTTCTGGATTAGCTAAAACCTTTGAAAAACTTTTATTAAACGATTATTTGACTTTGAGGATTTCTCTAGAGCCCTTCCCACACATCAATTTTGGGTTTCGAAAAGAACATGCCACTGAACAACAGCTAGCAAGAGTAACGCAATTCATTATGGGGGCCTTCGAAGAAAAACAATACTGCTCAGCTGTTTTTATAGATATATCTGAAGCGTTTGATAGAGTATGGCACACCGGTTTGCTATATAAGCCTATCAAAACTGGTGTCTCTTCAGGCCTTCAAGCTACTAAAAGCTACCTAAATGAAAGGACCTTCGAAGTAATTACCAACAATGGTATTACATCGAGAATTGGAAAAATAAAAGCCGGGGTTCCTCAGGGCAGCAATTTAGGTCCACTTCTATACAGCATTTACTCATCTGACGTTCCGCTACCAAACTGCTTGAATGGATATCACCCCACTTCGATACCGGTACTAAGGGAAAAAAACAGAATGTTAGCTACGTATGCAGATGACACAATTATCATGAGCAGAGCGGACTTCCCCTTGACAGCGGCAAAAATGAACGAACAATATTTAAATAAGTTCAGTGTTGGGCTAAAAAAATGGGAAATGGGCATTAACGAAAAGAAAACAGCCCACGTATTTTTCACACTGAATAAACTTAGCAAAACACAGCAAGAAAGTACGCCTAAATTAAATGGACAAAGAATTCCTAACAAATTCAAACAAATGTATCTTGGGGTTACGCTCGATAGGAAACTTAGCCTTAACCACCATGTCAAAGCCATTATAAATAAGACAAGAACTGCGTCAATTAAACTTGATTGGATTATTGGCTGCAAAAGCCGGCTTGCCAAAGAATGCAAAGTGACGATCCTAAAACAATTAATCATGCCAATTTGGTTTTATGCTTTTCCAGTCTGGGGTGCCCTGGCTTCTGACTCATTAGTGAAAAAGATACAAACACTCCAAAACAAACTAGTGAGGAGGGCAGTTAGGGCCACAATATATACAAGAAACGACAATATCAGAAGTGTATACAATATCAAAACTGTCGAGGAGGTTTACGAGAAGGCTAGCGGCCGTCTCGCTAATTCACTTGTGGATCACTCAAACTCCGAAGTGGCCAGACTGCTGACCAACCCCCATGTCCCTAATAGATTGAAATCTAGCCGCCACAGATATGACAATCAACTCCGGAAGTTTATCCTCCCGCGTTGTAATGGACAACGTCAAGAACAACCAAATCCAGATCTGGATCCTACTCGATACTATTCCGAAGCTGAACGCAAAGTTATAGCAGAGAAGTATGTACCCATCCTGAGGAAAGGACTTCCTACTCTGCTGAGGTTAGAAAATGAAGAACAGGAAAGACTGGAAAAGGCTAAAATGGACAATAGAGAGGCCGAACGGAAGAAAAAACCATACAAACACCCGGACAGATTCTGCGAACTACAAATAAACGTGTACAGAAAAATGTATGCTCAAGGGAAATTTACTAGGGAAACAATACTTGAAAGAATCAGGGGCCAACCATTGGGTATACAAAGAATTATAGTGCCAGACCACAGAGGGGATGTAGAGGAAGGCGTCCTCCAGCCGGATGGTTAAGACTTGATCCAATGGTACAGCAAAAATCCAGAAAGTATAAACCTACAAATAAAACTAATTAAAAGCAGCCAAAACATAACTTAAACCACTTACCAAATCACCTCCAAGCAAACCAATCAAAACCTGCAAATAAAATACAATCAAAATCAGCCAAAACAGAAATAAACTCGCTTACCAAATTCAACGCACACCTCCAAATAAACCAATTGAACCTGCAAATAAAATACAATTAAAATCAGTCAAAACACAAATTAATTTACTTACCACGCTAGCATTCAACAAACCAATCACAATCTGCAAATAAAATACAATTAAAATCAGCCAAAACAGAAATAAACTCGCTTACCAAATTCAACGCACACCTCCAAATAAACCAATTGAACCTGCAAATAAAATACAATTAAAATCAGTCAAGACACAAATTAATTTACTTACCACGCTAGCTTCCAAACAAACCAATCACAATCTGCAAATAAAATACAATTAAAATCAGCCAAAACAGAAATAAACTCGCTTACCAAATTCAACGCACACCTCCAAACAAACCAATTGAACCTGCAAATAAAATACAATTAAAATCAGTCAAAACACAAATTAATTTACTTACCACGCTAGCTTCCAAACGAACCAATCAATATCTGCAAATAAAATACAATCAAAATCAGCCAAAACATAAATAGACTCGCTCACCAAATACAACGCAAACCTCCAAATAAATCAATTGAACCTGCAAATAGAATACATTTAATAATCAGTCAAAACACAAATCAATTCACTTACTACGATAGCCATCAAACAAACCAATCAAAACCTGCAAATAAAATACAATCAAAATCAGCCAAAACAGAAATAGACTCGCTTACCAAATACAACGCAAAACTCCAAATAAACCAAATGAACCTGCAAATAGAATACATTTAATAATCAGCCAAAACACAAATTAATTCACTTACTACGATAGCTTCCAAACAAACCAATCAATAACCTGCAAATAAAATACAAACAAAACATAAACCTGAAAATAAAATAATATTAAAATCGGCCAGGAGTTTCATATTCATCCACAGAAAGAGGCATATGCGTCGCCGTTCTTCCTGGAGTTGCATCGACTGGATTCGGCCAGGAAAGGAGGGACGAGGCGATGCCGCGCATGCGTTGCCGATGCTTTGGAGGTCTCCCTGTCGTCCATGCCTCCGTTTCGCACCGGATGAGGGGTCCAGGAGCGGCGTTGCAGGGTTTTTTATGCCTAAGTCAAAAAAAAAAAGAAAAAGAAAACACAAGCCAATCTTAACTTGTTTACATCGATAACTGTATAGTATTTTTCTGTATATTTTTTCTGTATATTTTATCAATGTTACCGTAATGTTAAAAAAAAATACCTAAATGTTAAAAAAATTGTAAGTTTCCATAAATAATGTTAAATGTTGCTAATAAGTAATAAGAACACTAATAAAGATTGCGTCAGGTCACACTAAGTGCCCTGAGCAAGTTTGAACATCAAAACTGAGCAAGTTTAAACATCAAATGAGCAAGTTTAAACATCAAAAAAAATCAAAAAATTTCACATCAAAAAATCAAAAGTTTAAACATCAAAAAAACAAATAAACATCAAAATAAATCAAAAAATCAAATAAAATTATATACAAGTAAAGGCCATTAAAAGTATTAAAGAAAAGCAAATAAAAGCAAGGAAAGTAGTGGTACCGAGGAATTGGAAAACTGACTACATGGAAGAAAAAATGGGGGACCAAAGACCAAAGTGCATAAAGGAAGAGAAGGAAGAGAAGGAAGAGAAGAAAATGGAGACCAGCCACCAAACAGACAAGACAACCATTGCTCAACTGGATCTGACAGGTGCGTGCATCACACTTTCTTCCAGCTCTAGCTCGGAGCTTGATGGGTGCTCCCCCCAGAGAACTGGGCTGAGACAGGCACGGGGAGATCCATCTCCTCTCCACGAAATGTCCGTTGATCCATCTTGTTCCTGGGAGTCACTCAATGAGGACGCCACTTTCCCTGAAAAAGTGCCTGATCGGCGAGCCTGCCACCTTCCTGCGGTAGATGTCCAGGGAAACGGCTCCAAAATCAAGCTCCAGAAAACTCTCCAAAATGGAGCACGATATCATCTCTCTCTCTCCACCCGACAGCGACACGGCCAGCAACATGTTGCGGCGAGAGAGCTTACTGACCCGCTTCTCATTAATGTTGCTGATACAGATTATAGACATGTTGCTGTCAATGTTGCTGACGATGTTGCTGACGATGTTGCTGCTGATGATCAAATACATGCAGCCACTAATAAAACCATTGACAATTCATATCTATATATTGACAAAAATAAAAACAATTCTAAACCTAAAACAAACAATTCCAAAAATAAAAATAAGTCTCCTAAAACGAATATCAAAGCAAAAAAGAGTCTATTAGAATCCCTGACCCCGGCATCCCGTACGAGTATGACTATCACCCAATCCCCTCCTCTGACTGAGCTAGAAAATAGTAACGACATCATAAATAATTGGCTTAGCGATATACCAGCAACCACGCTCCCTAACATGGCTGTCTTCTCAGCCCCCAACTATACCCCGGGAAAAAGGCAAAATAGAGAAATGGACACCACAGACGAGGACCAATCCTTTCATGAATTACCAAAACAAGATCTTGATTTCAACACCCCTAAATTCAAAAGTGACACTGCCAAAAGATTTGCCTCAGAATTCAATAAAATTAAAATTCTTAACCCTACAAAGACAAATCAGCCATTAACACAACCTTCCAATACGAAAGATCTTGACACAGGGGAATTCCAAGACAGTTCTGGGCCAAACAATCTTCAACGACAGCCACTTCCCCCAATTAGCATGCACAGCGAAATGCTCACTGCCAACAATACTGATCAGATTGAGCAGCCTGACCTATTCCCATGGCAGGAAGTGCCAAGGAGTAAGAGGGTACCTTCCATTTACATCTCAGGAGTAAAAACAATAGTACCTCTTTTGGAAAAACTAAACTACACAGCAGGAATAGGTAGATTTACAACCAAAAGTACCCCTGGGAATGGGATCAGAATACAATGTGCTGACATGGATGCCCATAAAAAGATCACCACACTCCTCAACGACCAAAAAGTACCAATGCACACGCATCAGCAGATTGGGCAGCGGGGTGTTCGATATATACTTCGACACTTGCATTACTCAACAACAAGGGAGTGGATTTCCTCTGAGCTTAAAAAAAGGCACTACATCGTGAGATACACCAGCAATATGAAACATAGGTCTACAGGTCAGCCTATAAATATGTTCGAAATTGAAATTGAGCATAAACAGGACGGTTCTCATGATGAAATCTTAAAAATTTCCGAGCTAGGTGGACAGGCAGTGGCTTTTGAGAGGAAATGGGTGACTAGGGACCCGCTTCAGTGTCATAGATGTCAGGCCTACGGACACACTAGGAACTACTGTAAAAACGCACCCAAGTGCATGAAGTGCGCCAGTGACCATCTCTCAACTACATGCACCAAACCCAGATACACTCCTGCTAAATGTGTTAACTGCGGCGGAGAGCATGTCAGTTGTTTTAAGGGTTGCCCGGCCTTCAAAGCTGCCAGAAGCAAGCTCAAAATCGACAAAATTGTCAATATGGACAGGAGCATAGGGAAGGCACTAGGGAGGCCGAGTGTATGGGAGGAGATCTCCAGGCACCCCCAACCAAACAGAGGGGGCCCCACTACTGCAGGTGACCATCGAAAGGATGAGGGCGACTATGTCGAAGGGCGGAAAATTCCAGGGAGGGGTTTCACTAACCCTTTCTCAGGCAGAACAGTCCAACCCAAGCCGAGCCTCCACAGCACTGAAATAAAAAAAAGGCTTTCTAAGATGAGAAACCGAGAAAGGAGCAAGCAAACATCCAGCCATAAGAAGGACAGAATAGGGAAGGGACGGGCTCCAAAAACCGGTGACACGAATGTCAACCCAGCCGCCAGCCACCTAGAGAAATTCCAGAGTAGACTGAGGGAGGAGCAGATGGCGATCTCGCAGTCTGCAAAAGTAATGACAGAGGGCCCCGCTGAACAGGAGAACAAGCGGTTTGAAGACAGGCTCAATGTAATTGAGCTCAGTATTAAGGACATCATGGCGTCAATTAGCCAAATTCACACTCTACTGCAAAACCCTCCCCCCAAAAATACTGACAATATAAATAACACTACAAACAATTCTGAACATCACAAAACAACAAATATCCTCAATCAAATAGAAAACAAACAATAAAACAACTCATTGCTATACATTATATCTAACTAAACTAGCCAATAATTTACAGACATGAACACAAACAATAATAACGCAAACCATTTCCCACATTCCAATCACTTTCCGCCACAAACTCTTGACACGACCGGGGCAAACCTGCCCAACTCCAACAGGCTTAAAATAGCTTTCTGGAACGCCTGTGGGATCAAAAATAAAATGGCTGAACTTGAAACATTCATGACAAATGGGGACATACAAATTATGATGGTTATTGAAACTAGAACTAAACAGAGCGCTGACCTACTGAAAATACCAAACTATATCTCATACCACACTGCCAATCCTATAAACCACAAAAAAGGGGGGGTCGTGGTATATGTGAAAGAAAATGTTAGACATGCTGCACTGGAACCCATTAGCACCGATTTCCTTCAATGTACCCCAATTGTAATAATCCCAATAAACAACAAGAGGAGAAACATGATCGTGGTTGCACCGACGTACTGCCCACCTAACTTCAATTGGACTGAGAATCATTTCAGATCACTACTCCTGCATTTTGACAACATATTGGGGGGTACCTCCGGGTTCATTTGCTGCGGAGATTGGAATGCTAAGCATCCATGGTGGGGGAACCCCAGATCCTGTAGGAGAGGACGTGCCCTGATGCAAGCTGTGAGCTCTGGAGCCAGATACAACATCCTGGCCACAGGAGGTGCCACCCACTATCCATACGACAGCAGAAAAAGACCCTCAGCCATCGACTTTGCAGTTTGTGGGGGTATTACAGTAAATAGGATGAAAATCCATTCATGTAGCAGTCTGGACTCCGATCACCTGCCAATAACCATCGAAATGTGTACAAATGGGGCCGACACATTCACCCAAAGTTCTATAGGCAGACGACTAATTACAAAGAAAACAAATATTAACAGAGTAAAAGAGCACTTGGAACAGACCATAAACTTAAACACGGAAATTCACTCGGGACTGGATATTGACGACGCAGTAAAAATACTAACTACAAACATACATGACGCGATAAAACTAGCCACTAAAAATGTAAACTCCAATCAAAGATTAAGATCTGGGAATTCAAACAGCCAACGAAGGATGGACAAAGCACGCTATAAACTAGACGATGAAACTAAAGCGCTTCTGCAAATAAAAAACGAACTGAACCTCAGATTTAAAATATTCCACACAGAAGAGGCTAAAACACTGTACAAGGCCGCCCAGAACACCCTCAGGAAAAAATTACAAAAATTAAAAACAAACAACATTAATCAGCAATTTGAAGGTATAAACACGCAAGACAGATACAAAATGGCAAAGCTCTGGAAAGTAACAAATACAATCAAGAGACAGCCACAACCAAACTGGCCCATTTGCACGCAGACGGGGAACTCTAACCAACGACCCGTATGGACCAAGAGTAACGAAGAGAAAGCCGAAGTATTTGTCTCTCACTTTGAACAACGATTTAAGCCCAGACATACAAGCTCAGAAAAGGAACGCGAGACGACACAAAAAGACCTAGACATTGAGAAACAGAAGCTGACGGATGCAGCAACAAAGACACAAACACGTCCTCTCAGACCATTTACACTCCCAGAACTGACAACCGAAATTAAAAACTTGATCTTGAATAAATCCCCAGGTAAAGACAGAATAGACAATGTGTTAATCAAGGCTCTCCCAAAGAAAGCCCTACTATATATTCTCCTGATCTTCAACTCAATGCTGAGATTGGGTCACTTCCCGCAAGCTTGGAAACACGCCACAATCACATTACTTCTTAAGCCAAATAAGCCTGCTCAGTCGGTAACATCCTATCGCCCAATCAGTCTCCTTTCTGGATTAGCTAAAACCTTTGAAAAACTTTTTATTAAACGATTATTTGACTTTGAGGATTTCTCTAGAGCCCTTCCCACACATCAATTTGGGTTTCGAAAAGAACATGCCACTGAACAACAGCTAGCAAGAGTAACGCAATTCATTATGGGGGCCTTCGAAGAAAAACAATACTGCTCAGCTGTTTTTATAGATATATCTGAAGCGTTTGATAGAGTATGGCACACCGGTTTGCTATATAAGCTATCAAAACTGGTGTCTCTTCAGGCCTTCAAGCTACTAGAAAGCTACCTAAATGAAAGGACCTTCGAAGTAATTACCAACAATGGTATTACATCGAGAATTGGAAAAATAAAAGCCGGGGTTCCTCAGGGCAGCAATTTAGGTCCACTTCTATACAGCATTTACTCATCTGACGTTCCGCTACCAAACTGCTTGAATGGATATCACCCCACTTCGATACCGGTACTAAGGGAAAAAAACAGAATGTTAGCTACGTATGCAGATGACACAATTATCATGAGCAGAGCGGACTTCCCCTTGACAGCGGCAAAAATGAACGAACAATATTTAAATAAGTTCAGTGTTTGGGCTAAAAAATGGGAAATGGGCATTAACGAAAAGAAAACAGCCCACGTATTTTTCACACTGAATAAACTTAGCAAAACACAGCAAGAAAGTACGCCTAAATTAAATGGACAAAGAATTCCTAACAAATTCAAACAAATGTATCTTGGGGTTACGCTCGATAGGAAACTTAGCCTTAACCACCATGTCAAAGCCATTATAAATAAGACAAGAACTGCGTCAATTAAACTTGATTGGATTATTGGCTGCAAAAGCCGGCTTGCCAAAGAATGCAAAGTGACGATCCTAAAACAATTAATCATGCCAATTTGGTTTTATGCTTTTCCAGTCTGGGGTGCCCTGGCTTCTGACTCATTAGTGAAAAAGATACAAACACTCCAAAACAAACTAGTGAGGAGGGCAGTTAGGGCCACAATATATACAAGAAACGACAATATCAGAAGTGTATACAATATCAAAACTGTCGAGGAGGTTTACGAGAAGGCTAGCGGCCGTCTCGCTAATTCACTTGTGGATCACTCAAACTCCGAAGTGGCCAGACTGCTGACCAACCCCCATGTCCCTAATAGATTGAAATCTAGCCGCCACAGATATGACAATCAACTCCGGAAGTTTATCCTCCCGCGTTGCAATGGACAACGTCAAGAACAACCAAATCCAGATCTGGATCCTACTCGATACTATTCCGAAGCTGAACGCAAAGTTATAGCAGAGAAGTATGTACCCATCCTGAGGAAAGGACTTCCTACTCTGCTGAGGTTAGAAAATGAAGAACAGGAAAGACTGGAAAAGGCTAAAATGGACAATAGAGAGGCCGAACGGAAGAAAAAACCATACAAACACCCGGACAGATTCTGCGAACTACAAATAAACGTGTACAGAAAAATGTATGCTCAAGGGAAATTTACTAGGGAAACAATACTTGAAAGAATCAGGGGCCAACCATTGGGTATACAAAGAATTATAGTGCCAGACCACAGAGGGGATGTAGAGGAAGGCGTCCTCCAGCCGGAATGGTTAAGACTTGATCCAATGGTACAGCAAAAATCCAGAAAGTATAAACCTACAAATAAAACTAATTAAAAGCAGCCAAAACATAACTTAAACCACTTACCAAATCACCTCCAAGCAAACCAATCAAAACCTGCAAATAAAATACAATCAAAATCAGCCAAAACAGAAATAAACTCGCTTACCAAATTCAACGCACACCTCCAAATAAACCAATTGAACCTGCAAATAAAATACAATTAAAATCAGTCAAAACACAAATTAATTTACTTACCACGCTAGCATTCCAATCAAACCAATCACAATCTGCAAATAAAATACAATCAAAATCAGCCAAAACAGAAATAAACTCGCTTACCAAATTCAACGCACACCTCCAAATAAACCAATTGAACCTGCAAATAAAATACAATTAAAATCAGTCAAGACACAAATTAATTATACTTACCACGCTAGCTTCCAAACAAACCAATCACAATCTGCAAATAAAATACAATTAAAATCAGCCAAAACAGAAATAAACTCGCTTACCAAATTCAACGCACACCTCCAAACAAACCAATTGAACCTGCAAATAAAATACAATTAAAATCAGTCAAAACACAAATTAATTTACTTACCACGCTAGCTTCCAAACGAACCAATCAATATCTGCAAATAAAATACAATCAAAATCAGCCAAAACATAAATAGACTCGCTCACCAAATACAACGCAAACCTCCAAATAAATCAATTGAACCTGCAAATAGAATACATTTAATAATCAGTCAAAACACAAATCAATTCACTTACTACGATAGCCATCAAACAAACCAATCAAAACCTGCAAATAAAATACAATCAAAATCAGCCAAAACAGAAATAGACTCGCTTACCAAATACAACGCAAAACTCCAAATAAACCAAATGAACCTGCAAATAGAATACATTTAATAATCAGCCAAAACACAAATTAATTCACTTACTACGATAGCTTCCAAACAAACCAATCAATAACCTGCAAATAAAATACAAACAAAACATAAACCTGAAAATAAAATAATATTAAAATCGGCCAGGAGTTTCATATTCATCCACAGAAAGAGGCATATGCGTCGCCGTTCTTCCTGGAGTTGCATCGACTGGATTCGGCCAGGAAAGGAGGGACGAGGCGATGCCGCGCATGCGTTGCCGATGCTTTGGAGGTCTCCCTGTCGTCCATGCCTCCGTTTCGCACCGGATGAGGGGTCCAGGAGCGGCGTTGCAGGGTTTTTTATGCCTAAGTCAAAAAAAAAAGAAAAAGAAAACACAAGCCAATCTTAACTTGTTTACATCGATAACTGTATAGTATTTTTCTGTATATTTTTTCTGTATATTTTATCAATGTTACCGTAATGTTAAAAAAAAATACCTAAATGTTAAAAAAATTGTAAGTTTCCATAAATAATGTTAAATGTTGCTAATAAGTAATAAGAACACTAATAAAGATTGCGTCAGGTCACACTAAGTGCCCTGAGCAAGTTTGAACATCAAACTGAGCAAGTTTAAACATCAAATGAGCAAGTTTAAACATAAAAAAAATCAAAAAATTTCACATCAAAAAATCAAAAGTTTAAACATCAAAAAAACAAATAAACATCAAAATAAATCAAAAAATCAAATAAAATTATATACAAGTAAAGGCCATTAAAAGTATTAAAGAAAAGCAAATAAAAGCAAGGAAAGTAGTGGTACCGAGGAATTGGAAAACTGACTACATGGAAGAAAAAATGGGGGACCAAAGACCAAAGTGCATAAAGGAAGAGAAGGAAGAGAAGGAAGAGAAGAAAATGGAGACCAGCCACCAAACAGACAAGACAACCATTGCTCAACTGGATCTGACAGGTGCGTGCATCACACTTTCTTCCAGCTCTAGCTCGGAGCTTGATGGGTGCTCCCCCCAGAGAACTGGGCTGAGACAGGCACGGGGAGATCCATCTCCTCTCCACGAAATGTCCGTTGATCCATCTTGTTCCTGGGAGTCACTCAATGAGGACGCCACTTTCCCTGAAAAAGTGCCTGATCGGCGAGCCTGCCACCTTCCTGCGGTAGATGTCCAGGGAAACGGCTCCAAAATCAAGCTCCAGAAAACTCTCCAAAATGGAGCACGATATCATCTCTCTCTCTCCACCCGACAGCGACACGGCCAGCAACATGTTGCGGCGAGAGAGCTTACTGACCCGCTTCTCATTAATGTTGCTGATACAGATTATAGACATGTTGCTGTCAATGTTGCTGACGATGTTGCTGACGATGTTGCTGCTGATGATCAAATACATGCAGCCACTAATAAAACCATTGACAATTCATATCTATATATTGACAAAAATAAAAACAATTCTAAACCTAAAACAAACAATTCCAAAAATAAAAATAAGTCTCCTAAAACGAATATCAAAGCAAAAAAGAGTCTATTAGAATCCCTGACCCCGGCATCCCGTACGAGTATGACTATCACCCAATCCCCTCCTCTGACTGAGCTAGAAAATAGTAACGACATCATAAATAATTGGCTTAGCGATATACCAGCAACCACGCTCCCTAACATGGCTGTCTTCTCAGCCCCCAACTATACCCCGGGAAAAAGGCAAAATAGAGAAATGGACACCACAGACGAGGACCAATCCTTTCATGAATTACCAAAACAAGATCTTGATTTCAACACCCCTAAATTCAAAAGTGACACTGCCAAAAGATTTGCCTCAGAATTCAATAAAATTAAAATTCTTAACCCTACAAAGACAAATCAGCCATTAACACAACCTTCCAATACGAAAGATCTTGACACAGGGGAATTCCAAGACAGTTCTGGGCCAAACAATCTTCAACGACAGCCACTTCCCCCAATTAGCATGCACAGCGAAATGCTCACTGCCAACAATACTGATCAGATTGAGCAGCCTGACCTATTCCCATGGCAGGAAGTGCCAAGGAGTAAGAGGGTACCTTCCATTTACATCTCAGGAGTAAAAACAATAGTACCTCTTTTGGAAAAACTAAACTACACAGCAGGAATAGGTAGATTTACAACCAAAAGTACCCCTGGGAATGGGATCAGAATACAATGTGCTGACATGGATGCCCATAAAAAGATCACCACACTCCTCAACGACCAAAAAGTACCAATGCACACGCATCAGCAGATTGGGCAGCGGGGTGTTCGATATATACTTCGACACTTGCATTACTCAACAACAAGGGAGTGGATTTCCTCTGAGCTTAAAAAAAGGCACTACATCGTGAGATACACCAGCAATATGAAACATAGGTCTACAGGTCAGCCTATAAATATGTTCGAAATTGAAATTGAGCATAAACAGGACGGTTCTCATGATGAAATCTTAAAAATTTCCGAGCTAGGTGGACAGGCAGTGGCTTTTGAGAGGAAATGGGTGACTAGGGACCCGCTTCAGTGTCATAGATGTCAGGCCTACGGACACACTAGGAACTACTGTAAAAACGCACCCAAGTGCATGAAGTGCGCCAGTGACCATCTCTCAACTACATGCACCAAACCCAGATACACTCCTGCTAAATGTGTTAACTGCGGCGGAGAGCATGTCAGTTGTTTTAAGGGTTGCCCGGCCTTCAAAGCTGCCAGAAGCAAGCTCAAAATCGACAAAATTGTCAATATGGACAGGAGCATAGGGAAGGCACTAGGGAGGCCGAGTGTATGGGAGGAGATCTCCAGGCACCCCCAACCAAACAGAGGGGGCCCCACTACTGCAGGTGACCATCGAAAGGATGAGGGCGACTATGTCGAAGGGCGGAAAATTCCAGGGAGGGGTTTCACTAACCCTTTCTCAGGCAGAACAGTCCAACCCAAGCCGAGCCTCCACAGCACTGAAATAAAAAAAAGGCTTTCTAAGATGAGAAACCGAGAAAGGAGCAAGCAAACATCCAGCCATAAGAAGGACAGAATAGGGAAGGGACGGGCTCCAAAAACCGGTGACACGAATGTCAACCCAGCCGCCAGCCACCTAGAGAAATTCCAGAGTAGACTGAGGGAGGAGCAGATGGCGATCTCGCAGTCTGCAAAAGTAATGACAGAGGGCCCCGCTGAACAGGAGAACAAGCGGTTTGAAGACAGGCTCAATGTAATTGAGCTCAGTATTAAGGACATCATGGCGTCAATTAGCCAAATTCACACTCTACTGCAAAACCCTCCCCCCAAAAATACTGACAATATAAATAACACTACAAACAATTCTGAACATCACAAAACAACAAATATCCTCAATCAAATAGAAAACAAACAATAAAACAACTCATTGCTATACATTATATCTAACTAAACTAGCCAATAATTTACAGACATGAACACAAACAATAATAACGCAAACCATTTCCCACATTCCAATCACTTTCCGCCACAAACTCTTGACACGACCGGGGCAAACCTGCCCAACTCCAACAGGCTTAAAATAGCTTTCTGGAACGCCTGTGGGATCAAAAATAAAATGGCTGAACTTGAAACATTCATGACAAATGGGGACATACAAATTATGATGGTTATTGAAACTAGAACTAAACAGAGCGCTGACCTACTGAAAATACCAAACTATATCTCATACCACACTGCCAATCCTATAAACCACAAAAAAGGGGGGGTCGTGGTATATGTGAAAGAAAATGTTAGACATGCTGCACTGGAACCCATTAGCACCGATTTCCTTCAATGTACCCCAATTGTAATAATCCCAATAAACAACAAGAGGAGAAACATGATCGTGGTTGCACCGACGTACTGCCCACCTAACTTCAATTGGACTGAGAATCATTTCAGATCACTACTCCTGCATTTTGACAACATATTGGGGGGTACCTCCGGGTTCATTTGCTGCGGAGATTGGAATGCTAAGCATCCATGGTGGGGGAACCCCAGATCCTGTAGGAGAGGACGTGCCCTGATGCAAGCTGTGAGCTCTGGAGCCAGATACAACATCCTGGCCACAGGAGGTGCCACCCACTATCCATACGACAGCAGAAAAAGACCCTCAGCCATCGACTTTGCAGTTTGTGGGGGTATTACAGTAAATAGGATGAAAATCCATTCATGTAGCAGTCTGGACTCCGATCACCTGCCAATAACCATCGAAATGTGTACAAATGGGGCCGACACATTTACCCAAAGTTCTATAGGCAGACGACTAATTACAAAGAAAACAAATATTAACAGAGTAAAAGAGCACTTGGAACAGACCATAAACTTAAACACGGAAATTCACTCGGGACTGGATATTGACGACGCAGTAAAAATACTAACTACAAACATACATGACGCGATAAAACTAGCCACTAAAAATGTAAACTCCAATCAAAGATTAAGATCTGGGAATTCAAACAGCCAACGAAGGATGGACAAAGCACGCTATAAACTAGACGATGAAACTAAAGCGCTTCTGCAAATAAAAAACGAACTGAACCTCAGATTTAAAATATTCCACACAGAAGAGGCTAAAACACTGTACAAGGCCGCCCAGAACACCCTCAGGAAAAAATTACAAAAATTAAAAACAAACAACATTAATCAGCAATTTGAAGGTATAAACACGCAAGACAGATACAAAATGGCAAAGCTCTGGAAAGTAACAAATACAATCAAGAGACAGCCACAACCAAACTGGCCCATTTGCACGCAGACGGGGAACTCTAACCAACGACCCGTATGGACCAAGAGTAACGAAGAGAAAGCCGAAGTATTTGTCTCTCACTTTGAACAACGATTTAAGCCCAGACATACAAGCTCAGAAAAGGAACGCGAGACGACACAAAAAGACCTAGACATTGAGAAACAGAAGCTGACGGATGCAGCAACAAAGACACAAACACGTCCTCTCAGACCATTTACACTCCCAGAACTGACAACCGAAATTAAAAACTTGATCTTGAATAAATCCCCAGGTAAAGACAGAATAGACAATGTGTTAATCAAGGCTCTCCCAAAGAAAGCCCTACTATATATTCTCCTGATCTTCAACTCAATGCTGAGATTGGGTCACTTCCCGCAAGCTTGGAAACACGCCACAATCACATTACTTCTTAAGCCAAATAAGCCTGCTCAGTCGGTAACATCCTATCGCCCAATCAGTCTCCTTTCTGGATTAGCTAAAACCTTTGAAAAACTTTTTATTAAACGATTATTTGACTTTGAGGATTTCTCTAGAGCCCTTCCCACACATCAATTTGGGTTTCGAAAAGAACATGCCACTGAACAACAGCTAGCAAGAGTAACGCAATTCATTATGGGGGCCTTCGAAGAAAAACAATACTGCTCAGCTGTTTTTATAGATATATCTGAAGCGTTTGATAGAGTATGGCACACCGGTTTGCTATATAAGCTATCAAAACTGGTGTCTCTTCAGGCCTTCAAGCTACTAGAAAGCTACCTAAATGAAAGGACCTTCGAAGTAATTACCAACAATGGTATTACATCGAGAATTGGAAAAATAAAAGCCGGGGTTCCTCAGGGCAGCAATTTAGGTCCACTTCTATACAGCATTTACTCATCTGACGTTCCGCTACCAAACTGCTTGAATGGATATCACCCCACTTCGATACCGGTACTAAGGGAAAAAAACAGAATGTTAGCTACGTATGCAGATGACACAATTATCATGAGCAGAGCGGACTTCCCCTTGACAGCGGCAAAAATGAACGAACAATATTTAAATAAGTTCAGTGTTTGGGCTAAAAAATGGGAAATGGGCATTAACGAAAAGAAAACAGCCCACGTATTTTTCACACTGAATAAACTTAGCAAAACACAGCAAGAAAGTACGCCTAAATTAAATGGACAAAGAATTCCTAACAAATTCAAACAAATGTATCTTGGGGTTACGCTCGATAGGAAACTTAGCCTTAACCACCATGTCAAAGCCATTATAAATAAGACAAGAACTGCGTCAATTAAACTTGATTGGATTATTGGCTGCAAAAGCCGGCTTGCCAAAGAATGCAAAGTGACGATCCTAAAACAATTAATCATGCCAATTTGGTTTTATGCTTTTCCAGTCTGGGGTGCCCTGGCTTCTGACTCATTAGTGAAAAAGATACAAACACTCCAAAACAAACTAGTGAGGAGGGCAGTTAGGGCCACAATATATACAAGAAACGACAATATCAGAAGTGTATACAATATCAAAACTGTCGAGGAGGTTTACGAGAAGGCTAGCGGCCGTCTCGCTAATTCACTTGTGGATCACTCAAACTCCGAAGTGGCCAGACTGCTGACCAACCCCCATGTCCCTAATAGATTGAAATCTAGCCGCCACAGATATGACAATCAACTCCGGAAGTTTATCCTCCCGCGTTGCAATGGACAACGTCAAGAACAACCAAATCCAGATCTGGATCCTACTCGATACTATTCCGAAGCTGAACGCAAAGTTATAGCAGAGAAGTATGTACCCATCCTGAGGAAAGGACTTCCTACTCTGCTGAGGTTAGAAAATGAAGAACAGGAAAGACTGGAAAAGGCTAAAATGGACAATAGAGAGGCCGAACGGAAGAAAAAACCATACAAACACCCGGACAGATTCTGCGAACTACAAATAAACGTGTACAGAAAAATGTATGCTCAAGGGAAATTTACTAGGGAAACAATACTTGAAAGAATCAGGGGCCAACCATTGGGTATACAAAGAATTATAGTGCCAGACCACAGAGGGGATGTAGAGGAAGGCGTCCTCCAGCCGGATGGTTAAGACTTGATCCAATGGTACAGCAAAAATCCAGAAAGTATAAACCTACAAATAAAACTAATTAAAAGCAGCCAAAACATAACTTAAACCACTTACCAAATCACCTCCAAGCAAACCAATCAAAACCTGCAAATAAAATACAATCAAAATCAGCCAAAACAGAAATAAACTCGCTTACCAAATTCAACGCACACCTCCAAATAAACCAATTGAACCTGCAAATAAAATACAATTAAAATCAGTCAAAACACAAATTAATTTACTTACCACGCTAGCTTCCAAACAAACCAATCACAATCTGCAAATAAAATACAATTAAAATCAGCCAAAACAGAAATAAACTCGCTTACCAAATTCAACGCACACCTCCAAATAAACCAATTGAACCTGCAAATAAAATACAATTAAAATCAGTCAAGACACAAATTAATTTACTTACCACGCTAGCTTCCAAACAAACCAATCACAATCTGCAAATAAAATACAATTAAAATCAGCCAAAACAGAAATAAACTCGCTTACCAAATTCAACGCACACCTCCAAACAAACCAATTGAACCTGCAAATAAAATACAATTAAAATCAGTCAAAACACAAATTAATTTACTTACCACGCTAGCTTCCAAACGAACCAATCAATATCTGCAAATAAAATACAATCAAAATCAGCCAAAACATAAATAGACTCGCTCACCAAATACAACGCAAACCTCCAAATAAATCAATTGAACCTGCAAATAGAATACATTTAATAATCAGTCAAAACACAAATCAATTCACTTACTACGATAGCCATCAAACAAACCAATCAAAACCTGCAAATAAAATACAATCAAAATCAGCCAAAACAGAAATAGACTCGCTTACCAAATACAACGCAAAACTCCAAATAAACCAAATGAACCTGCAAATAGAATACATTTAATAATCAGCCAAAACACAAATTAATTCACTTACTACGATAGCTTCCAAACAAACCAATCAATAACCTGCAAATAAAATACAAACAAAACATAAACCTGAAAATAAAATAATATTAAAATCGGCCAGGAGTTTCATATTCATCCACAGAAAGAGGCATATGCGTCGCCGTTCTTCCTGGAGTTGCATCGACTGGATTCGGCCAGGAAAGGAGGGACGAGGCGATGCCGCGCATGCGTTGCCGATGCTTTGGAGGTCTCCCTGTCGTCCATGCCTCCGTTTCGCACCGGATGAGGGGTCCAGGAGCGGCGTTGCAGGGTTTTTTATGACTAAGTCAAAAAAAAAGAACAAGAAAACACAAGCCAATCTTAACTTGTTTACATCGATAACTGTATAGTATTTTTCTGTATATTTTTTCTGTATATTTTATCAATGTTACCGTAATGTTAAAAAAAATACCTAAATGTTAAAAAAATTGTAAGTTTCCATAAATAATGTTAAATGTTGCTAATAAGTAATAAGAACACTAATAAAGATTGCGTCAGGTCACACTAAGTGCCCTGAGCAAGTTTGAACATCAAAAGTGCCCTGAGCAAGTTTGAACATCAAAAAGAGCAAGTTTGAACATCAAAACATCAAAAAACATCAAAAACATCAAAAAAAATCAAAAAAATCAAAAAATATAAATCAAAAAATCAAATAAAATTATATACAAGTAAAGGCCATTAAAAGTATTAAAGAAAAGCAAATAAAAGCAAGGAAAGTAGTGGTACCGAGGAATTGGAAAACTGACTACATGGAAGAAAAAATGGGGGACCAAAGACCAAAGTGCATAAAGGAAGAGAAGGAAGAGAAGGAAGAGAAGAAAATGGAGACCAGCCACCAAACAGACAAGACAACCATTGCTCAACTGGATCTGACAGGTGCGTGCATCACACTTTCTTCCAGCTCTAGCTCGGAGCTTGATGGGTGCTCCCCCCAGAGAACTGGGCTGAGACAGGCACGGGGAGATCCATCTCCTCTCCACGAAATGTCCGTTGATCCATCTTGTTCCTGGGAGTCACTCAATGAGGACGCCACTTTCCCTGAAAAAGTGCCTGATCGGCGAGCCTGCCACCTTCCTGCGGTAGATGTCCAGGGAAACGGCTCCAAAATCAAGCTCCAGAAAACTCTCCAAAATGGAGCACGATATCATCTCTCTCTCTCCACCCGACAGCGACACGGCCAGCAACATGTTGCGGCGAGAGAGCTTACTGACCCGCTTCTCATTAATGTTGCTGATACAGATTATAGACATGTTGCTGTCAATGTTGCTGACGATGTTGCTGACGATGTTGCTGCTGATGATCAAATACATGCAGCCACTAATAAAACCATTGACAATTCATATCTATATATTGACAAAAATAAAAACAATTCTAAACCTAAAACAAACAATTCCAAAAATAAAAATAAGTCTCCTAAAACGAATATCAAAGCAAAAAAGAGTCTATTAGAATCCCTGACCCCGGCATCCCGTACGAGTATGACTATCACCCAATCCCCTCCTCTGACTGAGCTAGAAAATAGTAACGACATCATAAATAATTGGCTTAGCGATATACCAGCAACCACGCTCCCTAACATGGCTGTCTTCTCAGCCCCCAACTATACCCCGGGAAAAAGGCAAAATAGAGAAATGGACACCACAGACGAGGACCAATCCTTTCATGAATTACCAAAACAAGATCTTGATTTCAACACCCCTAAATTCAAAAGTGACACTGCCAAAAGATTTGCCTCAGAATTCAATAAAATTAAAATTCTTAACCCTACAAAGACAAATCAGCCATTAACACAACCTTCCAATACGAAAGATCTTGACACAGGGGAATTCCAAGACAGTTCTGGGCCAAACAATCTTCAACGACAGCCACTTCCCCCAATTAGCATGCACAGCGAAATGCTCACTGCCAACAATACTGATCAGATTGAGCAGCCTGACCTATTCCCATGGCAGGAAGTGCCAAGGAGTAAGAGGGTACCTTCCATTTACATCTCAGGAGTAAAAACAATAGTACCTCTTTTGGAAAAACTAAACTACACAGCAGGAATAGGTAGATTTACAACCAAAAGTACCCCTGGGAATGGGATCAGAATACAATGTGCTGACATGGATGCCCATAAAAAGATCACCACACTCCTCAACGACCAAAAAGTACCAATGCACACGCATCAGCAGATTGGGCAGCGGGGTGTTCGATATATACTTCGACACTTGCATTACTCAACAACAAGGGAGTGGATTTCCTCTGAGCTTAAAAAAAGGCACTACATCGTGAGATACACCAGCAATATGAAACATAGGTCTACAGGTCAGCCTATAAATATGTTCGAAATTGAAATTGAGCATAAACAGGACGGTTCTCATGATGAAATCTTAAAAATTTCCGAGCTAGGTGGACAGGCAGTGGCTTTTGAGAGGAAATGGGTGACTAGGGACCCGCTTCAGTGTCATAGATGTCAGGCCTACGGACACACTAGGAACTACTGTAAAAACGCACCCAAGTGCATGAAGTGCGCCAGTGACCATCTCTCAACTACATGCACCAAACCCAGATACACTCCTGCTAAATGTGTTAACTGCGGCGGAGAGCATGTCAGTTGTTTTAAGGGTTGCCCGGCCTTCAAAGCTGCCAGAAGCAAGCTCAAAATCGACAAAATTGTCAATATGGACAGGAGCATAGGGAAGGCACTAGGGAGGCCGAGTGTATGGGAGGAGATCTCCAGGCACCCCCAACCAAACAGAGGGGGCCCCACTACTGCAGGTGACCATCGAAAGGATGAGGGCGACTATGTCGAAGGGCGGAAAATTCCAGGGAGGGGTTTCACTAACCCTTTCTCAGGCAGAACAGTCCAACCCAAGCCGAGCCTCCACAGCACTGAAATAAAAAAAAGGCTTTCTAAGATGAGAAACCGAGAAAGGAGCAAGCAAACATCCAGCCATAAGAAGGACAGAATAGGGAAGGGACGGGCTCCAAAAACCGGTGACACGAATGTCAACCCAGCCGCCAGCCACCTAGAGAAATTCCAGAGTAGACTGAGGGAGGAGCAGATGGCGCTCTCGCAGTCTGCAAAAGAAATGACAGAGGGCCCCGCTGAACAGGAGAACAAGCGGTTTGAAGACAGGCTCAATGTAATTGAGCTCAGTATTAAGGACATCATGGCGTCAATTAGCCAAATTCACACTCTACTGCAAAACCCTCCCCCCAAAAATACTGACAATATAAATAACACTACAAACAATTCTGAACATCACAAAACAACAAATATCCTCAATCAAATAGAAAACAAACAATAAAACAACTCATTGCTATACATTATATCTAACTAAACTAGCCAATAATTTACAGACATGAACACAAACAATAATAACGCAAACCATTTCCCACATTCCAATCACTTTCCGCCACAAACTCTTGACACGACCGGGGCAAACCTGCCCAACTAAAACAGGCTTAAAATAGCTTTCTGGAACGCCTGTGGGATCAAAAATAAAATGGCTGAACTTGAAACATTCATGACAAATGGGGACATACAAATTATGATGGTTATTGAAACTAGAACTAAACAGAGCGCTGACCTACTGAAAATACCAAACTATATCTCATACCACACTGCCAATCCTATAAACCACAAAAAAGGGGGGGTCGTGGTATATGTGAAAGAAAATGTTAGACATGCTGCACTGGAACCCATTAGCACCGATTTCCTTCAATGTACCCCAATTGTAATAATCCCAATAAACAACAAGAGGAGAAACATGATCGTGGTTGCACCGACGTACTGCCCACCTAACTTCAATTGGACTGAGAATCATTTCAGATCACTACTCCTGCATTTTGACAACATATTGGGGGGTACCTCCGGGTTCATTTGCTGCGGAGATTGGAATGCTAAGCATCCATGGTGGGGGAACCCCAGATCCTGTAGGAGAGGACGTGCCCTGATGCAAGCTGTGAGCTCTGGAGCCAGATACAACATCCTGGCCACAGGAGGTGCCACCCACTATCCATACGACAGCAGAAAAAGACCCTCAGCCATCGACTTTGCAGTTTGTGGGGGTATTACAGTAAATAGGATGAAAATCCATTCATGTAGCAGTCTGGACTCCGATCACCTGCCAATAACCATCGAAATGTGTACAAATGGGGCCGACACATTTACCCAAAGTTCTATAGGCAGACGACTAATTACAAAGAAAACAAATATTAACAGAGTAAAAGAGCACTTGGAACAGACCATAAACTTAAACACGGAAATTCACTCGGGACTGGATATTGACGACGCAGTAAAAATACTAACTACAAACATACATGACGCGATAAAACTAGCCACTAAAAATGTAAA
This sequence comes from Drosophila persimilis, assembly GCF_003286085.1. Taxonomy (NCBI): domain Eukaryota; kingdom Metazoa; phylum Arthropoda; class Insecta; order Diptera; family Drosophilidae; genus Drosophila; species Drosophila persimilis. The sequence goes on from NW_020825502.1 coordinate 22,716, forward strand.
CTCCAATCAAAGATTAAGATCTGGGAATTCAAACAGCCAACGAAGGATGGACAAAGCACGCTATAAACTAGACGATGAAACTAAAGCGCTTCTGCAAATAAAAAACGAACTGAACCTCAGATTTAAAATATTCCACACAGAAGAGGCTAAAACACTGTACAAGGCCGCCCAGAACACCCTCAGGAAAAAATTACAAAAATTAAAAACAAACAACATTAATCAGCAATTTGAAGGTATAAACACGCAAGACAGATACAAAATGGCAAAGCTCTGGAAAGTAACAAATACAATCAAGAGACAGCAGTAGTTATTATATAGGCACTTTGCTATGGGACAGTGTTAGGTACACAAAGGAGGAATATAAATTATAGAGAAAGTAGAAAGGTTCAAGGGCATCGAAACCGTTTTTCAGGAAACACTTAAAAAATACCTCTAAACTATCACATTAGATTCATTGCAAAGGGATGACCTACCTGTTTGAGGGTTGTTTGAATCGCAACACGGGACCAATCGTAAAAACAGGTTCATTGACAGTAAGTGGGAGGAGAGAGAATATAAATGAGCGAAGGATCGATTTGAGAGGATTTTACATGGTTGAGAAACAGGATTAAGATCGAAGTTAGTTCACATTATCGCCGATAGGTGGCGCCACCAAGTAGTAAGGATAAGGGACGGTCGCTTTTTACACTGAATTACCAAATTCGCAACATGTTGCAGCAACATTTGCTTAAGCATGTGCAGCTTGGCAACATGTTGAATGTAAGTGTGCATCATATTGCTATGTTATTACGTGATCATGTTAAATAAATACTTATAAGATATTTTATTAACATTGAATTGGGAACCAATTTCTGCTATGTTATTAACTGGTCAAGTTAAATAAATACTTATAGGATATTTTATAAACATTGAATTGGGAAAACAAATGTGTGAAGTTTCTGAAATTTACATCCTATAGAAAACATAGGTTGGAAACCTGGGTATCTAGATGTCCGTATAGAGGGTTGAATGGTAAGAGAACACAAATTAATGGAGATATATATAGGAGCACGCAAAGAATAAAATTATAATAGGAAGACATCAAAATTAATTAATGCTACTTAGAGTAAATATACGTCTGTCCCGTATCCTTACTACTTGGTGGCGCCACCTATCGGCGATAATGTGAACTAACTTCGATCTTAATCCTGTTTCTCAACCATGTAAAATCCTCTCAAATCGATCCTTCGCTCATTTATATTCTCTCTCCTCCCACTTACTGTCAATGAACCTGTTTTTACGATTGGTCCCGTGTTGCGATTCAAACAACCCTCAAACAGGTAGGTCATCCCTTTGCAATGAATCTAATGTGATAGTTTAGAGGTATTTTTTAAGTGTTTCCTGAAAAACGGTTTCGATGCCCTTGAACCTTTCTACTTTCTCTATAATTTATATTCCTCCTTTGTGTACCTAACACTGTCCCATAGCAAAGTGCCTATATAATAACTACTCACAGCTAACAGCTAGGACATAAACTAGTAATCTTTCAACAACGATGGATGACCTTGAAATCATTTTTATCGATTCCCAACCGGAATCAACCATAAATCTGGACTCTCAGCCGAGCTCCGTAGACCTGTCCTTGATTTTTGGGATTAAGACTCAAACCTATCTCGAGAGCAACTTGACCTGGTTAAGTGACATTAAATGGGATGATGACGACGATGACCCAAGGAATGCAACGTCTAATAATGATAATCCAGCATACATTTTCCCGGATGATGACAACATTTTCGATTTAGTAGATAATCAGGATGATGATAAAAGATCTCAACTCCAGGAACTACTTCGGGACGAAGATGATGATGACTTAATTGCTGCGGTAAAATTAGCTGAGGCGAAATTTTAATAATACGAATACATATTTATATAATAAGAATATTTTATGTATTTTTCTAAAAATAATATATACATATGTACATATATAATAAATATAACACATTTAACCACTATTTATTTTAAATGTTTCTGTTTTACTTTTGATTGGTTGAATTTCACTTCCTCTTATTACAAGAGAATCATAGGATTCGTTTGAAACAGGTTTCTTCCACGTGAGGATTACACAAAAAGAATAAGTGGATTTCAGGTAGAATAGAGGTTGTAACCTTTCCCTCATATTATTAGATTGACCCAGTAGGAATCGTTTGAAACAGGTTTGTGAACAGGTACTGTTGTTTTGGATATAAAAGATTAAGAAGGTGTTTGGGAGGGGCCTAAAAAGATACCATTTAAAAAGGAAACCCTTAGTCCTGTTTCAATAGTGAAAGTGGTTAGTTCGATACAAAAAAAATAAATAAATAAATAAAACTTAAAATGGCATCAAAAGTTCAGTGCAACATGTGTGATAAGTCCGTTGACTTTTCAGAGTTTCAATCTCATTATGAGAGATGCTCTGATTTGCGTAATAATGTAGTGTGTGACCTTTGCTCTAAGTCCATCGACTTAATAGAGTTTGATAGTCATTATGAAGCATGCTTGGGACCTAGGAATGCTTTTGAGATTCTTATGAGCAAAGGATCTAATTCAAGTGATCTTCAAGGTCCTTCAACGTCAGGAGCTTTAAAACGGCCTCGATTGGATACTCCGATGGACCTAAGGATTATTGACTGTTCAATTTGCGGTGAAAGTTACCCTTCGTCTAGGGAAAGACGCCATATGATGTCGGACAAACATAAGAATGCAAGAGCAGCTCAACTAGAGGAAAATGAAAACGTTATTTTAATTTCAACGGAGTCGCGATTTCCTTTAAAATCATATCGTGTTCACTCAAAAAAAAGTGAACAGATTGATTTAAAAGAGTTTTTTTATGATTGCAAAAATGATATTATCAATTTATTGCGTCACTGCATGAGTGAGTACAGATCCATAAAATACAATTTAAAAGTATATGGATTATACGTTAAAAACACTGATGATGAAAGCTTAACAGAAACGATGAAGCATTTCATTACTCCATACAAACCAATATATGAAAACGAGCTGATTGATGATCATCTAAATGATACAATAGAAAATTTGATAACTCTCAGCAGTGAATTCCAGGAGAAGGATTCAGGTTGGGCAATAAAGTGTTTTAAATATTTTGAACTTACCATGATAAAACTAGAGCATATCGCTGCAAACAGGTTTATCCAAGCTCCCAAAAAAATTAAGTCACGAAATGCACTCATAAATGTTAAAAATGACGATGATTTTTGTTTCAAGTGGTGTGTTTTAGCATCATTAGCCTATGGAACACACCTTAAAACTATATATCAAACAGCAGCATTAAAAAAAATTTCCCGAGATAAGTTAACAATACCATCATCCTATCGATGCGGAAACATACGGCAAGACATCATTTATTATGAAGGAGTAAGATTAAATTTTTCCGGAATTGAGTTTCCAATAACAAGCAAAGGAATCAAGCGATTCGAATCAGCAAATGAGGATTTTAGCATCAATGTTTATGAAGTCGATGAGAATGGAAAAAACGTTGTGGGACCCACAGTGAGGACTAAGAAAATTCGGACTCACCACATAAACTTGCTTGGAATTAATAGTGATAATATGCAAATGATGCATTATGCATATATAACGTGCATGAGAAAATTATGTTATTCACAACATAGTAAATCCCATAATACGGCATATTTTTGCGAGAACTGCTTGCAATTTTATAGTACAACAAATACTATACATGACACTAAAGAGTGTGGAAAAGTTGCTGCTTTGTATCCTGAACCTAATACCAAAACTGTATTCAAAAGTTTTTCTAAAAAACTATCTCCACCAGTAGTAATTTATGCTGACATCGAAGCAGTTTTGGAAAATTACGATATAAATCTTAATGATCCATCAAAATCATCAACTACTATGGCACAGAGGCATACAGCATGTGCAGCATCATTTTATATTGTACATAAATACAATGAACATCTAAATGAGATGTGGACATACGAAGGTAAATATTTTAACATTCCAGCAAAGGCAATAAACTCTTAAACATTATGATTTCGTTATTTCAGGACCGGATTGTATCCAAAAATTTTGTCAAGCACTTAGGATGAAAACCGATGGACTTTATGAGAAGTACTGGAAGTCCTATAAAAAACCAATCTATCAGTTTAACATTTGGGATGAGGATTACCAGGAACACGGTGAATGCTATGCCTGCGAGAAACAAATTTCTGATGATGATCGAGAAAAATTCTTTGATCAGTTTACAGGACAATATGTAGGTCCTATTCATAAGCTGTGTAAACAGACATTTAGATTAAGCGATCCCTTTTTCCCGGTAGTTTTTCATAACTTATCTCGTTATGATATACATTTATTTGTTACGTCAATAAAATATGAACTAAGACCCATTCCTTGCAATAAAGAGTTATATATTGCGTTAACTCAAATTTGTAAGCTCGATGAATCTTATCTTCATCAATATAAAATTAGATATATAGATTCAAATAGATTTTTAAATTCAAGCTTAGAAAAACTCGCTAGTTATATGAACATAGCGAATTTTAAAATTTTGAGAAGTAAATATCAAGGTGAAAAATTTGATATGCTACGACGAAAGGGAGTATTTCCCTATGATTATTTGGATAGTTTTGAAAAATTTGATGAATCCCTGCTTCCTTCGCGAGATAATTTTTATAATTCACTGAATGATGAGGAATGTAGTGTTGAAGACTACAACTTTGCTCAGAAGGTTTGGAACGCATTTAATTGCAAATCTATTAGAGATTATTTAAAATTATATTTGGAAAGCGATGTTTTAATTCTTGCTGATGTATTTGAGAATTTTAGGAGTCTTTGTTCCCGAGTGTACAGGTTAGACCCCATTAATTATGTTACTGCTCCTTCAGTTTCATGGGATGCAATGTTAAAATACACAAGAGTAGAATTAGAACTTGTTAGTGATCCTGACATTTATAATTTTTTAAAAACTGCTGTTCGTGGAGGATTGACCCAATGCACTCAACGGATTGCAACAGCAAATAACAAATATTTAAATAATAAATTTAAGCCTACCGAACCCATAAATTTCCTTTCATATATTGACGCCAACAACTTATATGGATGGGCTATGAGTCAACCCCTTCCATTTTCTAATTTTAAATTTCTAAGTAACGATGAAATTTCATCTTTCAACGTTCTTAGCATATCGGCATCTAGTGATGTTGGATATATTTTAGAAGTAGATTTGCGATATCCTGATGATATTCATAATAAGCATAATAGTTTACCTTTTTGCCCCGAAAATAAGATTCCACCAGGAGGAAAGCAGACAAAACTAATAGCTGACTTAAGTGATAAAAAGAACTATATAATTCATTTGAAGCAGCTACAGTTATGTATAGAGCAAGGTATGATTTTAGAAAAAATATCTAGAGTTTTATCATTTAATCAGTCCTGTTGGCTGAAACCATATATTGACCTCAATACATCTCTTAGAAAATTAGCTAGCAATGACTTTGAGATAAACTTTTACAAATTAATGGTTAATGCCGTTTACGGTAAAACAATGGAGAATGTAGAAAAACGTCGTGAGGTTGCATTAGTTAAGCATTATGAGTCAAGACAAAACTCAGCAGGGTTTAGACAACGCATAGCAAGACATAATTTCCACAGTGTTGAAATCTTTGGAGATAATTTGGCTGCCATTGAATCAACTAAGTCCCGAATTTTTTATGATAAGCCCATATACATTGGAGTTAGTGTACTAGAACTTTCAAAATGGTTAATGTATGACTATTTCTATAATTTTCATTCTGTAAAATGTCCATCATCAAAAATACTCTATATGGATACAGATTCATTTATTATATCATCAGAAGAAGATTTTTATGATTTAATTAAATTCAATCCTAATCGCTTTGATACATCCAATTACCTAGCCTCAAACAGATTCGGTATCAATCTCGCTAATAACAAAGAGCTTGGATTAATGAAAGACGAAAATGCAGGAAAAATAATGACGTCGTTTGCAGGATTAAAAGCGAAAGCATACTCATATTTAATTGCTAAAGATGATAACACTGACTATAACGTAAAAAAGGTTAAAGGCGTAAAAAAGTCAGTAGTTAAACGATTAACTCATACTCATTATATTGAATGCATTAAACATAAAAAAACTTATTATGGACAACAGAGAGTTATTAGAAGTAGAGGTCATAAAATTTATACTGAAATTGTAAATAAGATAAGTCTAAATTATAAGGATGACAAAAGATTTATATTACCTGATAATATTTCAACATTAGCTCATAATCACTATGAAATTAAAAATATTTTAGGTGCTAGTAATAATACACAAAATATGGTATAAGTAAATTTAACATTATATTATTATTATTTTTAATTTGTGTATAATTAAAACTATATTTCAATGTAAAAAATACACAAAAATAAATTAAATCTGATAAATATTTTGCGTGCTTAATTATTTTAATATACTCTTTTTATCTATCCATGAATTGTGTGTTTCATCGAAACCTAACCATTTAACAAAAACTTGTTCTTTTTTCCTTCTAAGTATTTTTTCCACTAAGAAAGCATTTTCATCTTTAACTTTTTGGAGTTCTTGATCATAAAATGAGCCTTTGATCATTTCCCCCTTATAGTCCTCCAGCTCATATGTTACAGGATTAGTAGACTTTACTTTTAAAATTTTAAAAACTTCGGCTGTCCAGTTTGGATCATAGCCCTTTGTAAAAATACCTTTATATTTACTTATTCTAACAGGATCACCAATGGAAAACTTGTGTTTAGGAAATACCTTACAAATATTATAAGCTGTTTTCAAAATAAACTCTTCATTTTGTTTGTTTACATCTATAGGCCTCATTTTTATAGTACGGTGATATGAATTATTATAATCTTTTAGTAAGTCATGCAAGATATAAATCCACGTATGATTACCCTGCATACTAAAGATTTTCCACATACGATTTTTTAATGTTCTATTAAAACGTTCACAAATAGATGCTTTAAGGTGTGTATATGTATGGTAATGGTTAATGTTAATCTTTTTCATTAACTCTCCGAAGGCTACATTAAAAAACTCCTTTCCTTGATCAGATTGAATATTTTTAGGTTTATGTTTAGATATTTTTAATATTTTCTTCAATGCTGATAAAACATCTAAAGCTGTTTTAGACTTAACGGGAACTGCATATGCAAACTTCGAGAACGTGTCAATTACTGTCAGCAAGTACCTATATCCTTTGTTTTCCTTATAAAAGGGTATCATTTCAACTAAATCGATTTGCCACGTGTCATTAATTCCCTTTTGTACGAATTTACGACGAATAAAATTTCTTCTAGCAGGCTTATGTATTTCATTAACAACTTGTTGCTTACTCATTTTTAATATAATTTTTTTATTTTCTATTGTTATGTTGGGATGATTGCTTATTTAAAAGTGTTTGCTTATACTCAAGAACATCGCGTTTTATTTGATTACACATTTTTTTGGAAATTTCAAAGCATAAACGGGTTAAATCTATTTGCACATTTCTATCATAAGTACCGTCTAAATCAGCTAGTTGAACATCAAATTTTTGTAAGGCTGCACACTTAGGAATAATATTATTATAGTAGAGGTATATAATTTGTTGCTTAAGTATCGTATTCCAACATAAAAATGTGGTAAAAAAAATGCCTAATCTTAAAAACGATCTCCAGGACTCACTATCAAATTCAATTTTATTTCCAAACTGATTTATTATAAACACATACTGCTTATCTGATTTTCGAAATCTAAAATTACACTTAATTGTGGGTAATAATGGATGGTCTATAATTGTATCAGGCATCAAAAAATCATACTGATCAAGTTTCAATTGGATATACTCTTTGTATGTAACCAATTGCATCCATTCATCTTTATCTAAACCGACGAAATTGTTTTTGCTTTGCTGCATCCATATCATTGGAGTGAATTTTCTTGTAGTTGAAAAACCGCATTTAAGTTTTAAATTATGTACTACATAATATTCGAGACCGAAAATGACTTCGTGATCCTGCTTCTTTCTAGTGGACCTAATTCTTTTTGATTGAAGCGTGTCCATTTGGGTTGAATGCTTTTGTAAAACTAAGAACTCTTACTAAATTGGGCTGTATATAAAGGAGATAGGCATCAACAACTCATTCAGTTTCTTACAAAATCTCAAACCAACATGAACACAATCGACAGGAATTCAAGCGTTATAGTTGATTTTCAATATGTCTTTGGAAATAATAAACAACTTTTTATTAAGGAATTGGCGTTTATGCAAACCGGAACAGTAACACCAAACTTCTTTCATTTCAAACCACCATATCATCTGAATGAATTGGATAATGAAATGATTAAACAACAAAATATTAATCGTCAAACCATAAATGGATTGGAATGGTCAGATGGTGAAATATCATATTTAAGTTTAGGTGAAATACTTTCACCACTAAATAGATTTAGCACCGTTATTGTACGTGGTGAAATTAAAAAAAAGTTTTTATCTAAGTATTTAACAAATAATATTATTGATATCGATATTGGAAAAAGTCTCACATTTTATCCAAATTTTTTTACAAACTGTAGAATCCACAAAAAAATTCCTCTTAGATGTGCTCTAAATAATTTATTTAAGCTATTTGTTATCTTGGAAAATTCTAACTACGCTATCTACTGTAATGGTGACTCATATGTTTAGATTTTCAGTTTATATTCAGCACTTGTAGTAACTAGTTGTTTAAAATGGATTCATTTAAGCGTTTGTTTGAAAAGGATCCTCACAAAAGCGGATACACACAAGTATGAAATGCTGAGCATTTCAATTAATCGAATAATTTGGTGTTATGGAGAGGAGCATGCTAAGCCAAATTTTAATACCATCGAATACTATAAAGGAGTTCCCGAAACAATTGAAAATGAAAATCATGAGCCTATTCTTTTAATACTAGATGACTTAATGATGGGTGCATTTAATAAAAATGTCTGTGAGCTATTTACAAAAGGATCACACCACAGGAATTTATCCGTAATAGTGGTTACACAAAATATATTTCATAAATCATCACATACTCGAGATATTTCACTAAACACAAAATACATCGTTGCGTTCAAAAATCCTAGGGATAAGCTACAATTTCAATGCTTAGCAAGACAAATTTATCCTGAAAATTCTCAGGAGCTCTTCAGAATATATAAGGAGGTGACAGATGAACCACATGGTTATTTACTTATTGATCTTACTCAGGGAATAAATGATCTCCTTAGATTTCGTACACATATTTTTAATTCTGAGTATACAGTTTGCTTTTCAGATGAAAATGGTTTACAAAAAGAATCTAAATCGACTGAAAGCGAACAAACATTTATTGTATGTGCTCAAAAGGGCAAATAATAAACTTCGAAATGCAATTATAAGTAATTGTGACATTGAGTTAGTAAAAGCATTAGTGGAGATAGTGTTGAATACTCTGCGAGGAAATCATAAGATATCAAAAAAGCAACTATATGCTCTAAAAAAGTATAAAAATGCATTACGTCTTATTTCATGTCCAAAACGGTCAATAAATTCTAAGAGAAAAGTTCTCATCCAAAAAGGAGGATTTTTACCTGTTTTAATAAGTTCATTGCTTTCGGGGATTTTTGGAAAAATATTGAACAATGCTTAAAAATAAGCATCAATTAACCAAAGTTATTTTAATGCATCCGAATGCATATCAAAAATTGGTAAATAATGCCCAGAAAAACGATTTAATAAATATAACGTTTTTGCCTATTTTAAATGATAAAAAAACTAGCGACTTTAATAAATGGATTAAAATACGTCAAGAATTGTGTTACTATCAAAATAAAAAAAGAAATAAGACAATGGATATACGAACTACGCAGAACAAACGACTTTCATCACCTCAAAGCATTGGAATACAAACACAAGACGAGTCAGTTTGGTTAGATGTAAAACCTAACACTTCCATTCTTAACAATAAAAATAATGAGTCCTCAAAAAAGGAACTCTCTATCACAAATGAGTTCTCTGATTTACCTAACGACATCGATGATGAAGATTTTCTGACCGAAAAATCTTTCAACTCAAAACCTAATAAGCGTAAAGTTGAGGATACCTCATTTTTAGACACTCAAGCATCAAAAAAATCAGCATTGACTAAAGTGAAGCTTACTGATAAACAGCGAAATCTAAGAGTAAAACTTAAGAGGTATAAAAGTGAATCAAATCCATTTCAAGACTTGAAATACGTAAGTGGACGAGAAAAGTTGATGAGGGCTGTTAGAAACAGTAAGGCCGTGCAAATTGGAAAGAACAAAATTAATTGGTTATCCTATAATTAATAAACTGCAAAGAACGTAGAACTAAAAATGGTAAATGTAACAGAGTTTTTCGTGACATTACTTAGTAATGATTCGTTAAATGTATATCATGATAACGTTAAGTGTGCATTTACAAACATTGTAAATATTCCTGAAAACATGAACGATGACTGGGAAGTAGGAATTACAGACTTATATCTAAATAAATGTATAAAAAGCAGGCCTGAGAATACCTCAATCGCATCTGAAGAAACAACAGAATTCGTTATTAGCTTAGTAAATGGAGAAACATTTCGATATGAAAATGAGTCAATAGAGTCTGAACAGTTTCAAAATGGTTTGATTTTTGTTTACACTGACATTATCAAACCAAGATGTGTTGGAAATAAAAGACCTCGATGTCTTCGAGTATTACATTATAATGGAAAAGAGCAACTTATACAATTCAACAATATTGAATATTATCCCATTGAAATATGGTCTCCAAAAGAAATTTCGATCTTAATTACCGATTCCAAAGGGTATAAAGTACCATTTGAATCTTCAGCAATTCCAATTTTTGTTACCCTTCACTTTAAAAAACGAAAAGAAATGCTATAAATAATACTGTAAAGATGGAAATTTATTCAGAGTAGAAATAACCATCATGACGAAATCTTATCAACAATATTATTTAAATCAGTGTGGAGGAGGGTTGAATCATATAGGAAGTCTTTATGTTTCACCCAGAGTTATCCAACAAGGTAGAGGAATTGGGAACTTTTTTAGTGGTCTTTTTAATTACATAAAACCACTATTCCTTTCGGGGATAAACGCTATTAAAAACCAAGCTACTGAGACTGGAAAGGCAGTAATAAATGAGTTTGGTCGAAAACCTTTAAGAACTATTATCCAAGAACAAAGTAAAATTGCTTTGCAAAACCTGTCAAATAAAGCCATTAATAAGTTAACCCGATTCCAGAATGGGGCAGGTAAAAAGAATAAAAAGAGAAGGTCTAGGAAAAAACTATCTCATTTATCATCTAAAGAAGGAAGCAAACATACGCAGTCGAGAACCAAAAAAAAAAAATCAACAAAGAAATTAACTATAAGAGACATTTTTTCTAAATCAAAATGACCACCCATATTGAATGTATGAAAAGCGAATTGGATCTCTTTGAGCCACATCCTACACAAAGCTCTATTCTGAGAACAGAAGAAGTTTCATATAACCCCATAGCTTCGTTGGACAGTGCTTCTTCAATTGAATTCGTTTGCTTAGGAAATGGGGAAACATATCGAGACCTATCAAGTGTTTACTTAAGACTTGTTGTGCAACTAAGAAAAAGTGATAATACCAACATTGAAGGAAACGATGTTGGAGTAGTGAATAATATTTTGCATTCAATGTTTAGAAGTTCGTCCGTATATTTAAATAATATTTTGGTTTCTCAGAGTGATAATAACTATCATTATAGATCGTATTTGCAAACGATTTTAAACTATGGCAGTGATGCCAGTGAAAGTCACTTAGCCACTCAAGGTTATTATCCTAATTATGGTAAATTATTATCTGGTAGATACGTTAACACCGATGGATCCATTATGCTCAAAAATATTTTTCAAAACAGTAATAAGGTTGAACTATTCGGAAAAGTTCATGGAGATATATTTAATCAACCAAAACTGCTTATAAATAATGTAGATTTGAGGATTACTTTTAACATTGAAAAAACAGCATTTTATTTAATGGAATCTGAAACTGAATCAAATCTTAAAATATTGGAGGCCCAACTATTCATGAACCACATAACTATTAATCCGAGCATTTTATTGGCTCATCATCATGTTTTACAAACTAAAAATGCCATTTATCCATACAGCAAAGTTCAAGTAAAATCATTTACAATATATCCAGGAAATAATACATTATCAATTGACAATGCAGTTATTGGACAGCTTCCCAATTTTTTGGTTTTTTGCATGGTAAAAAACAAATCATATTCTGGAAATCGGGCATTAAACCCCTTCCATTTTGAACATTTTAAAATTCAACGCTTTAATCTATTGGTTAATGGAGTACAAGTACCATCGCAGGCACTTGAGTTTGATTTCTCGAACTCTGAAAATGCTCAAAGCTCTAGAGGATATAATATGCTATTCAGATCAAGTGGAATAAAACATTATGATCGAGGCTTACAAATTACAAAGGAAATGTTTGATAAAAATAGTTTTATATTAGCATTTGACCTAACAGCAGACCATCACAATTCAACTGTATGCTCAAATTTAATATCACAAGGAGCCATCCGAATTGAAGGACGATTTTCGGAGCCTCTTACAGAAGCAGTTACTTGTCTGGTATACTGTGAATATGACTCAATGATTGATATTGATAAACATAGAAATATTCGTGTACTATTGTAAAAATGAATACATTACAAATCGATAAGTTGCTTTCCAAGCATTCAAAAACAAAAAGAATTTTTAAAGGAGTTTATCCCTCTGATCAGCTGCCTCAAGTAATTTCGAAATATCCTGCTTTAATAATAGCAAACACAGATTCTTCAAGCTATTCAGGAACTCATTGGGTTGCTTTTTACTTTGAAAACAAATATTCAGCCGAATTTTTTGATTCATATGGTCAATATCCTCAAAATAAAGAATTTTTAAAAATATTAAGGAAAAATTCCATAAAGTTTACATTTAATAAACAACCACTGCAAGGTTATTTTTCAAATACATGCGGTCATTACTGTATCCTATATGGAATATTTAAAAGCAGCAAAAAAACATTAAATTGTTTTTTAAAACAATTTAAGAAAAATGATTTTAACTATAATGATAAGTTAATAATAAAAATGTTTAAGAAAATTCGTTTAAAATAAAACACAATATTATTTCAGAGACATTTAAGATGTTTATTGAATTTTTGAGCTGGGATACATTCTTTTATTTAAGTTATAGTACTTTAACATTAGGTCTATAGCTTCTGCTTTCTTATTTGGTAGGGTATGACACAGACATGTGTCAGGTCCGTCCGTTGCATCGTCATCACTCCAGGGGCATAGCTTATAATGAAAGCCAAACTTGGAGTACTGAAGCTCCTTTTCCTCCAGATCTTCCAAAATGCTCATCAAATTTTCAAGAATTTGTACGTGCTCCTCGAAGATCATCTCCTCGAATTGCATTAAAAAAAGTTTTATTTGTTTGGCATGCATCTTGCAGCTGACTTCTTGAATCTATTACTGATAATGTTTCAAAGAGCAGGACTCTTTATATCCACGTCTTTGCTATGTTTCCCTTATATTTTTCTTTACCCATGTATTGGAAATGATAAGTACTATATCTAGCCATCTCTTTTTTACATATGTGTGTATATTCTTAACCTTTTTCTTTATTTTTGTCTTTACATGTATAGTTGTCTCTTCTTCTCTTACATATATATAATGGGAACTCTTTATTTACTCTTTACATATAAATTGGAAATGGGCAGTGCTATATCTATTCATCTCTTTTCCTTTATATATAAGATGTGAGATTCCATGCTCCTTCAACATCTTAAAGGGTGTTTTTGTGGAAAATTTGGTCACATAACTTTTAGGTAAAAATATCCAAAGCGGTTCGTTGTCCTTATCAGTTAAATAAAGGACTACTTTATTTCCAAATGATGTTTTTTTGATTTTACATCCATTGATCTTGTACTCAAATCCTATGCATAGGTCCTCAACCTTGGTGTATCCAACCGCCGGCTTTGTCTCGTTAAGTAATTCTAGGAAAGCCTAGGTATATATTTGATGAAGTGCTTATCATTTTCTATATAGAGATTTAAATATTCTTACATACCATTATAGTAATAGAAACTATTCAACCTACTAACGATTTTATACTAAATTATTTAAAAGATTGCATGATCTTTTATACTCTCATTAATTCAATTTTATACAAATGTGATCTGAGCAGATTGGTAGTTGAGTGATAATAAGTAAATGGTTTTAAAGCTGTAATGGCCAGATGTCTCAAGTCTGATTGGTGGTTGAGTAATAAGGGATAAATTATGGATACACTGCTGTATATATTGTTTCAAATATTATATTTACATTTTGGGTCTTATATAACCGTCAACATGAAAAAATTATATAAACAGAACAAAATGCATAGAATTTTTGTTCATATGCTGTTCACTTCCTATATAAGAACTGTAAGTTACTGAGATAGGTTAGTTCACTTTCACTTCGAAATGAGGACATTTCATTGCGAGTTGTGTTATTTAAAAACATCTTTTAGTTCCCGCAATGAACTGAAAAAACACACCTTAAAAATCCACAACTTTAGTTATTCAAAATCAAAATCATCATTTTATCGATGTTACTTATGTCCAGGAACTGAACTGTTTTGGTTGCGAATTGACTTCAATATGCATATTTTATTTAAGCATAACATGGAATTAAAGCGAAAAATATAATATTTATTTAAAAATGAAATAATCTGTGCGTTTTTAAATATAAATACCTTTACATAAATTTACCAACTAAGTATAAAATGATGTGAAAATTACTTAATAAATTCATTCAAAAGCATCAGTATTCTACCTGAAATCCACTTATTCTTTTTGTGTAATCCTCACGTGGAAGAAACCTGTTTCAAACGAATCCTATGATTCTCTTGTAATAAGAGGAAGTGAAATTCAACCAATCAAAAGTAAAACAGAAACATTTAAAATAAATAGTGGTTAAATGTGTTATATTTATTATATATGTACATATGTATATATTATTTTTAGAAAAATACATAAAATATTCTTATTATATAAATATGTATTCGTATTATTAAAATTTCGCCTCAGCTAATTTTACCGCAGCAATTAAGTCATCATCATCTTCGTCCCGAAGTAGTTCCTGGAGTTGAGATCTTTTATCATCATCCTGATTATCTACTAAATCGAAAATGTTGTCATCATCCGGGAAAATGTATGCTGGATTATCATTATTAGACGTTGCATTCCTTGGGTCATCGTCGTCATCATCCCATTTAATGTCACTTAACCAGGTCAAGTTGCTCTCGAGATAGGTTTGAGTCTTAATCCCAAAAATCAAGGACAGGTCTACGGAGCTCGGCTGAGAGTCCAGATTTATGGTTGATTCCGGTTGGGAATCGATAAAAATGATTTCAAGGTCATCCATCGTTGTTGAAAGATTACTAGTTTATGTCCTAGCTGTTAGCTGTGAGTAGTTATTATATAGGCACTTTGCTATGGGACAGTGTTAGGTACACAAAGGAGGAATATAAATTATAGAGAAAGTAGAAAGGTTCAAGGGCATCGAAACCGTTTTTCAGGAAACACTTAAAAAATACCTCTAAACTATCACATTAGATTCATTGCAAAGGGATGACCTACCTGTTTGAGGGTTGTTTGAATCGCAACACGGGACCAATCGTAAAAACAGGTTCATTGACAGTAAGTGGGAGGAGAGAGAATATAAATGAGCGAAGGATCGATTTGAGAGGATTTTACATGGTTGAGAAACAGGATTAAGATCGAAGTTAGTTCACATTATCGCCGATAGGTGGCGCCACCAAGTAGTAAGGATACGGGACAGACGTATATTTACTCTAAGTAGCATTAATTAATTTTGATGTCTTCCTATTATAATTTTATTCTTTGCGTGCTCCTATATATATCTCCATTAATTTGTGTTCTCTTACCATTCAACCCTCTATACGGACATCTAGATACCCAGGTTTCCAACCTATGTTTTCTATAGGATGTAAATTTCAGAAACTTCACACATTTGTTTTCCCAATTCAATGTTTATAAAATATCCTATAAGTATTTATTTAACTTGACCAGTTAATAACATAGCAGAAATTGGTTCCCAATTCAATGTTAATAAAATATCTTATAAGTATTTATTTAACATGATCACGTAATAACATAGCAATATGATGCACACTTACATTCAACATGTTGCCAAGCTGCACATGCTTAAGCAAATGTTGCTGCAACATGTTGCGAATTTGGTAATTCAGTGTAAAAAGCGACCGTCCCTTATCCTTACTACTTGGTGGCGCCACCTATCGGCGATAATGTGAACTAACTTCGATCTTAATCCTGTTTCTCAACCATGTAAAATCCTCTCAAATCGATCCTTCGCTCATTTATATTCTCTCTCCTCCCACTTACTGTCAATGAACCTGTTTTTACGATTGGTCCCGTGTTGCGATTCAAACAACCCTCAAACAGGTAGGTCATCCCTTTGCAATGAATCTAATGTGATAGTTTAGAGGTATTTTTTAAGTGTTTCCTGAAAAACGGTTTCGATGCCCTTGAACCTTTCTACTTTCTCTATAATTTATATTCCTCCTTTGTGTACCTAACACTGTCCCATAGCAAAGTGCCTATATAATAACTACTGACAGCCACAACCAAACTGGCCCATTTGCACGCAGACGGGGAACTCTAACCAACGACCCGTATGGACCAAGAGTAACGAAGAGAAAGCCGAAGTATTTGTCTCTCACTTTGAACAACGATTTAAGCCCAGACATACAAGCTCAGAAAAGGAACGCGAGACGACACAAAAAGACCTAGACATTGAGAAACAGAAGCTGACGGATGCAGCAACAAAGACACAAACACGTCCTCTCAGACCATTTACACTCCCAGAACTGACAACCGAAATTAAAAACTTGATCTTGAATAAATCCCCAGGTAAAGACAGAATAGACAATGTGTTAATCAAGGCTCTCCCAAAGAAAGCCCTACTATATATTCTCCTGATCTTCAACTCAATGCTGAGATTGGGTCACTTCCCGCAAGCTTGGAAACACGCCACAATCACATTACTTCTTAAGCCAAATAAGCCTGCTCAGTCGGTAACATCCTATCGCCCAATCAGTCTCCTTTCTGGATTAGCTAAAACCTTTGAAAAACTTTTTATTAAACGATTATTTGACTTTGAGGATTTCTCTAGAGCCCTTCCCACACATCAATTTGGGTTTCGAAAAGAACATGCCACTGAACAACAGCTAGCAAGAGTAACGCAATTCATTATGGGGGCCTTCGAAGAAAAACAATACTGCTCAGCTGTTTTTATAGATATATCTGAAGCGTTTGATAGAGTATGGCACACCGGTTTGCTATATAAGCTATCAAAACTGGTGTCTCTTCAGGCCTTCAAGCTACTAGAAAGCTACCTAAATGAAAGGACCTTCGAAGTAATTACCAACAATGGTATTACATCGAGAATTGGAAAAATAAAAGCCGGGGTTCCTCAGGGCAGCAATTTAGGTCCACTTCTATACAGCATTTACTCATCTGACGTTCCGCTACCAAACTGCTTGAATGGATATCACCCCACTTCGATACCGGTACTAAGGGAAAAAAACAGAATGTTAGCTACGTATGCAGATGACACAATTATCATGAGCAGAGCGGACTTCCCCTTGACAGCGGCAAAAATGAACGAACAATATTTAAATAAGTTCAGTGTTTGGGCTAAAAAATGGGAAATGGGCATTAACGAAAAGAAAACAGCCCACGTATTTTTCACACTGAATAAACTTAGCAAAACACAGCAAGAAAGTACGCCTAAATTAAATGGACAAAGAATTCCTAACAAATTCAAACAAATGTATCTTGGGGTTACGCTCGATAGGAAACTTAGCCTTAACCACCATGTCAAAGCCATTATAAATAAGACAAGAACTGCGTCAATTAAACTTGATTGGATTATTGGCTGCAAAAGCCGGCTTGCCAAAGAATGCAAAGTGACGATCCTAAAACAATTAATCATGCCAATTTGGTTTTATGCTTTTCCAGTCTGGGGTGCCCTGGCTTCTGACTCATTAGTGAAAAAGATACAAACACTCCAAAACAAACTAGTGAGGAGGGCAGTTAGGGCCACAATATATACAAGAAACGACAATATCAGAAGTGTATACAATATCAAAACTGTCGAGGAGGTTTACGAGAAGGCTAGCGGCCGTCTCGCTAATTCACTTGTGGATCACTCAAACTCCGAAGTGGCCAGACTGCTGACCAACCCCCATGTCCCTAATAGATTGAAATCTAGCCGCCACAGATATGACAATCAACTCCGGAAGTTTATCCTCCCGCGTTGCAATGGACAACGTCAAGAACAACCAAATCCAGATCTGGATCCTACTCGATACTATTCCGAAGCTGAACGCAAAGTTATAGCAGAGAAGTATGTACCCATCCTGAGGAAAGGACTTCCTACTCTGCTGAGGTTAGAAAATGAAGAACAGGAAAGACTGGAAAAGGCTAAAATGGACAATAGAGAGGCCGAACGGAAGAAAAAACCATACAAACACCCGGACAGATTCTGCGAACTACAAATAAACGTGTACAGAAAAATGTATGCTCAAGGGAAATTTACTAGGGAAACAATACTTGAAAGAATCAGGGGCCAACCATTGGGTATACAAAGAATTATAGTGCCAGACCACAGAGGGGATGTAGAGGAAGGCGTCCTCCAGCCGGATGGTTAAGACTTGATCCAATGGTACAGCAAAAATCCAGAAAGTATAAACCTACAAATAAAACTAATTAAAAGCAGCCAAAACATAACTTAAACCACTTACCAAATCACCTCCAAGCAAACCAATCAAAACCTGCAAATAAAATACAATCAAAATCAGCCAAAACAGAAATAAACTCGCTTACCAAATTCAACGCACACCTCCAAATAAACCAATTGAACCTGCAAATAAAATACAATTAAAATCAGTCAAAACACAAATTAATTTACTTACCACGCTAGCTTCCAAACAAACCAATCACAATCTGCAAATAAAATACAATTAAAATCAGCCAAAACAGAAATAAACTCGCTTACCAAATTCAACGCACACCTCCAAATAAACCAATTGAACCTGCAAATAAAATACAATTAAAATCAGTCAAGACACAAATTAATTTACTTACCACGCTAGCTTCCAAACAAACCAATCACAATCTGCAAATAAAATACAATTAAAATCAGCCAAAACAGAAATAAACTCGCTTACCAAATTCAACGCACACCTCCAAACAAACCAATTGAACCTGCAAATAAAATACAATTAAAATCAGTCAAAACACAAATTAATTTACTTACCACGCTAGCTTCCAAACGAACCAATCAATATCTGCAAATAAAATACAATCAAAATCAGCCAAAACATAAATAGATTCGCTCACCAAATACAACGCAAACCTCCAAATAAATCAATTGAACCTGCAAATAGAATACATTTAATAATCAGTCAAAACACAAATCAATTCACTTACTACGATAGCCATCAAACAAACCAATCAAAACCTGCAAATAAAATACAATCAAAATCAGCCAAAACAGAAATAGACTCGCTTACCAAATACAACGCAAAACTCCAAATAAACCAAATGAACCTGCAAATAGAATACATTTAATAATCAGCCAAAACACAAATTAATTCACTTACTACGATAGCTTCCAAACAAACCAATCAATAACCTGCAAATAAAATACAAACAAAACATAAACCTGAAAATAAAATAATATTAAAATCGGCCAGGAGTTTCATATTCATCCACAGAAAGAGGCATATGCGTCGCCGTTCTTCCTGGAGTTGCATCGACTGGATTCGGCCAGGAAAGGAGGGACGAGGCGATGCCGCGCATGCGTTGCCGATGCTTTGGAGGTCTCCCTGTCGTCCATGCCTCCGTTTCGCACCGGATGAGGGGTCCAGGAGCGGCGTTGCAGGGTTTTTTATGCCTAAGTCAAAAAAAAAGAAAAAGAAAACACAAGCCAATCTTAACTTGTTTACATCGATAACTGTATAGTATTTTTCTGTATATTTTTTCTGTATATTTTATCAATGTTACCGTAATGTTAAAAAAAATACCTAAATGTTAAAAAAATTGTAAGTTTCCATAAATAATGTTAAATGTTGCTAATAAGTAATAAGAACACTAATAAAGATTGCGTCAGGTCACACTAAGTGCCCTGAGCAAGTTTGAACATCGATAACTGTATAGTATTTTTCTGTATATTTTTTCTGTATATTTTATCAATGTTACCGTAATGTTAAAAAAAATACCTAAATGTTAAAAAAATTGTAAGTTTCCATAAATAATGTTAAATGTTGCTAATAAGTAATAAAAACACTAATAAAGATTGCGTCAGGTCACACTAAGTGCCCTGAGCAAGTTTGAACATCAAAAAAATTGCGTCAGGTCACACTAAGTGCCCTGAGCAAGTTTGAACATCAAAAAAAAAAATCAAAAAATATAAATCAAAAAATCAAATAAAATTATATACAAGTAAAGGCCATTAAAAGTATTAAAGAAAAGCAAATAAAAGCAAGGAAAGTAGTGGTACCGAGGAATTGGAAAACTGACTACATGGAAGAAAAAATGGGGGACCAAAGACCAAAGTGCATAAAGGAAGAGAAGGAAGAGAAGAAAATGGAGACCAGCCACCAAACAGACAAGACAACCATTGCTCAACTGGATCTGACAGGTGCGTGCATCACACTTTCTTCCAGCTCTAGCTCGGAGCTTGATGGGTGCTCCCCCCAGAGAACTGGGCTGAGACAGGCACGGGGAGATCCATCTCCTCTCCACGAAATGTCCGTTGATCCATCTTGTTCCTGGGAGTCACTCAATGAGGACGGCACTTTCCCTGAAAAAGTGCCTGATCGGCGAGCCTGCCACCTTCCTGCGGTAGATGTCCAGGGAAACGGCTCCAAAATCAAGCTCCAGAAAACTCTCCAAAATGGAGCACGATATCATCTCTCTCTCTCCACCCGACAGCGACACGGCCAGCAACATGTTGCGGCGAGAGAGCTTACTGACCCGCTTCTCATTAATGTTGCTGATACAGATTATAGACATGTTGCTGTCAATGTTGCTGACGATGTTGCTGACGATGTTGCTGCTGATGATCAAATACATGCAGCCACTAATAAAACCATTGACAATTCATATCTATATATTGACAAAAATAAAAACAATTCTAAACCTAAAACAAACAATTCCAAAAATAAAAATAAGTCTCCTAAAACGAATATCAAAGCAAAAAAGAGTCTATTAGAATCCCTGACCCCGGCATCCCGTACGAGTATGACTATCACCCAATCCCCTCCTCTGACTGAGCTAGAAAATAGTAACGACATCATAAATAATTGGCTTAGCGATATACCAGCAACCACGCTCCCTAACATGGCTGTCTTCTCAGCCCCCAACTATACCCCGGGAAAAAGGCAAAATAGAGAAATGGACACCACAGACGAGGACCAATCCTTTCATGAATTACCAAAACAAGATCTTGATTTCAACACCCTTAAATTCAAAAGTGACACTGCCAAAAGATTTGCCTCAGAATTCAATAAAATTAAAATTCTTAACCCTACAAAGACAAATCAGCCATTAACACAACCTTCCAATACGAAAGATCTTGACACAGGGGAATTCCAAGACAGTTCTGGGCCAAACAATCTTCAACGACAGCCACTTCCCCCAATTAGCATGCACAGCGAAATGCTCACTGCCAACAATACTGATCAGATTGAGCAGCCTGACCTATTCCCATGGCAGGAAGTGCCAAGGAGTAAGAGGGTACCTTCCATTTACATCTCAGGAGTAAAAACAATAGTACCTCTTTTGGAAAAACTAAACTACACAGCAGGAATAGGTAGATTTACAACCAAAAGTACCCCTGGGAATGGGATCAGAATACAATGTGCTGACATGGATGCCCATAAAAAGATCACCACACTCCTCAACGACCAAAAAGTACCAATGCACACGCATCAGCAGATTGGGCAGCGGGGTGTTCGATATATACTTCGACACTTGCATTACTCAACAACAAGGGAGTGGATTTCCTCTGAGCTTAAAAAAAGGCACTACATCGTGAGATACACCAGCAATATGAAACATAGGTCTACAGGTCAGCCTATAAATATGTTCGAAATTGAAATTGAGCATAAACAGGACGGTTCTCATGATGAAATCTTAAAAATTTCCGAGCTAGGTGGACAGGCAGTGGCTTTTGAGAGGAAATGGGTGACTAGGGACCCGCTTCAGTGTCATAGATGTCAGGCCTACGGACACACTAGGAACTACTGTAAAAACGCACCCAAGTGCATGAAGTGCGCCAGTGACCATCTCTCAACTACATGCACCAAACCCAGATACACTCCTGCTAAATGTGTTAACTGCGGCGGAGAGCATGTCAGTTGTTTTAAGGGTTGCCCGGCCTTCAAAGCTGCCAGAAGCAAGCTCAAAATCGACAAAATTGTCAATATGGACAGGAGCATAGGGAAGGCACTAGGGAGGCCGAGTGTATGGGAGGAGATCTCCAGGCACCCCCAACCAAACAGAGGGGGCCCCACTACTGCAGGTGACCATCGAAAGGATGAGGGCGACTATGTCGAAGGGCGGAAAATTCCAGGGAGGGGTTTCACTAACCCTTTCTCAGGCAGAACAGTCCAACCCAAGCCGAGCCTCCACAGCACTGAAATAAAAAAAAGGCTTTCTAAGATGAGGAACCGAGAAAGGAGCAAGCAAACATCCAGCCATAAGAAGGACAGAATAGGGAAGGGACGGGCTCCAAAAACCGGTGACACGAATGTCAACCCAGCCGCCAGCCACCTAGAGAAATTCCAGAGTAGACTGAGGGAGGAGCAGATGGCGCTCTCGCAGTCTGCAAAAGTAATGACAGAGGGCCCCGCTGAACAGGAGAACAAGCGGTTTGAAGACAGGCTCAATGTAATTGAGCTCAGTATTAAGGACATCATGGCGTCAATTAGCCAAATTCACACTCTACTGCAAAACCCTCCCCCCAAAAATACTGACAATATAAATAACACTACAAACAATTCTGAACATCACAAAACAACAAATATCCTCAATCAAATAGAAAACAAACAATAAAACAACTCATTGCTATACATTATATCTAACTAAACTAGCCAATAATTTACAGACATGAACACAAACAATAATAACGCAAACCATTTCCCACATTCCAATCACCTTCCGCCACAAACTCTTGACACGACCGGGGCAAACCTGCCCAACTCCAACAGGCTTAAAATAGCTTTCTGGAACGCCTGTGGGATCAAAAATAAAATGGCTGAACTTGAAACATTCATGACAAATGGGGACATACAAATTATGATGGTTATTGAAACTAGAACTAAACAGAGCGCTGACCTACTGAAAATACCAAACTATATCTCATACCACACTGCCAATCCTATAAACCACAAAAAAGGGGGGGTCGTGGTATATGTGAAAGAAAATGTTAGACATGCTGCACTGGAACCCATTAGCACCGATTTCCTTCAATGTACCCCAATTGTAATAATCCCAATAAACAACAAGAGGAGAAACATGATCGTGGTTGCACCGACGTACTGCCCACCTAACTTCAATTGGACTGAGAATCATTTCAGATCACTACTCCTGCATTTTGACAACATATAGGGGGGGGTACCTCCGGGTTCATTTGCTGCGGAGATTGGAATGCTAAGCATCCATGGTGGGGGAACCCCAGATCCTGTAGGAGAGGACGTGCCCTGATGCAAGCTGTGAGCTCTGGAGCCAGATACAACATCCTGGCCACAGGAGGTGCCACCCACTATCCATACGACAGCAGAAAAAGACCCTCAGCCATCGACTTTGCAGTTTGTGGGGGTATTACAGTAAATAGGATGAAAATCCATTCATGTAGCAGTCTGGACTCCGATCACCTGCCAATAACCATCGAAATGTGTACAAATGGGGCCGACACATTTACCCAAAGTTCTATAGGCAGACGACTAATTACAAAGAAAACAAATATTAACAGAGTAAAAGAGCACTTGGAACAGACCATAAACTTAAACACGGAAATTCACTCGGGACTGGATATTGACGACGCAGTAAAAATACTAACTACAAACATACATGACGCGATAAAACTAGCCACTAAAAATGTAAACTCCAATCAAAGATTAAGATCTGGGAATTCAAACAGCCAACGAAGGATGGACAAAGCACGCTATAAACTAGACGATGAAACTAAAGCGCTTCTGCAAATAAAAAACGAACTGAACCTCAGATTTAAAATATTCCACACAGAAGAGGCTAAAACACTGTACAAGGCCGCCCAGAACACCCTCAGGAAAAAATTACAAAAATTAAAAACAAACAACATTAATCAGCAATTTGAAGGTATAAACACGCAAGACAGATACAAAATGGCAAAGCTCTGGAAAGTAACAAATACAATCAAGAGACAGCCACAACCAAACTGGCCCATTTGCACGCAGACGGGGAACTCTAACCAACGACCCGTATGGACCAAGAGTAACGAAGAGAAAGCCGAAGTATTTGTCTCTCACTTTGAACAACGATTTAAGCCCAGACATACAAGCTCAGAAAAGGAACGCGAGACGACACAAAAAGACCTAGACATTGAGAAACAGAAGCTGACGGATGCAGCAACAAAGACACAAACACGTCCTCTCAGACCATTTACACTCCCAGAACTGACAACCGAAATTAAAAACTTGATCTTGAATAAATCCCCAGGTAAAGACAGAATAGACAATGTGTTAATCAAGGCTCTCCCAAAGAAAGCCCTACTATATATTCTCCTGATCTTCAACTCAATGCTGAGATTGGGTCACTTCCCGCAAGCTTGGAAACACGCCACAATCACATTACTTCTTAAGCCAAATAAGCCTGCTCAGTCGGTAACATCCTATCGCCCAATCAGTCTCCTTTCTGGATTAGCTAAAACCTTTGAAAAACTTTTTATTAAACGATTATTTGACTTTGAGGATTTCTCTAGAGCCCTTCCCACACATCAATTTGGGTTTCGAAAAGAACATGCCACTGAACAACAGCTAGCAAGAGTAACGCAATTCATTATGGGGGCCTTCGAAGAAAAACAATACTGCTCAGCTGTTTTTATAGATATATCTGAAGCGTTTGATAGAGTATGGCACACCGGTTTGCTATATAAGCTATCAAAACTGGTGTCTCTTCAGGCCTTCAAGCTACTAGAAAGCTACCTAAATGAAGGGACCTTCGAAGTAATTACCAACAATGGTATTACATCGAGAATTGGAAAAATAAAAGCCGGGGTTCCTCAGGGCAGCAATTTAGGTCCACTTCTATACAGCATTTACTCATCTGACGTTCCGCTACCAAACTGCTTGAATGGATATCACCCCACTTCGATACCGGTACTAAGGGAAAAAAACAGAATGTTAGCTACGTATGCAGATGACACAATTATCATGAGCAGAGCGGACTTCCCCTTGACAGCGGCAAAAATGAACGAACAATATTTAAATAAGTTCAGTGTTTGGGCTAAAAAATGGGAAATGGGCATTAACGAAAAGAAAACAGCCCACGTATTTTTCACACTGAATAAACTTAGCAAAACACAGCAAGAAAGTACGCCTAAATTAAATGGACAAAGAATTCCTAACAAATTCAAACAAATGTATCTTGGGGTTACGCTCGATAGGAAACTTAGCCTTAACCACCATATCAAAGCCATTATAAATAAGACAAGAACTGCGTCAATTAAACTTGATTGGATTATTGGCTGCAAAAGCCGGCTTGCCAAAGAATGCAAAGTGACGATCCTAAAACAATTAATCATGCCAATTTGGTTTTATGCTTTTCCAGTCTGGGGTGCCCTGGCTTCTGACTCATTAGTGAAAAAGATACAAACACTCCAAAACAAACTAGTGAGGAGGGCAGTTAGGGCCACAATATATACAAGAAACGACAATATCAGAAGTGTATACAATATCAAAACTGTCGAGGAGGTTTACGAGAAGGCTAGCGGCCGTCTCGCTAATTCACTTGTGGATCACTCAAACTCCGAAGTGGCCAGACTGCTGACCAACCCCCATGTCCCTAATAGATTGAAATCTAGCCGCCACAGATATGACAATCAACTCCGGAAGTTTATCCTCCCGCGTTGCAATGGACAACGTCAAGAACAACCAAATCCAGATCTGGATCCTACTCGATACTATTCCGAAGCTGAACGCAAAGTTATAGCAGAGAAGTATGTACCCATCCTGAGGAAAGGACTTCCTACTCTGCTGAGGTTAGAAAATGAAGAACAGGAAAGACTGGAAAAGGCTAAAATGGACAATAGAGAGGCCGAACGGAAGAAAAAACCATACAAACACCCGGACAGATTCTGCGAACTACAAATAAACGTGTACAGAAAAATGTATGCTCAAGGGAAATTTACTAGGGAAACAATACTTGAAAGAATCAGGGGCCAACCATTGGGTATACAAAGAATTATAGTGCCAGACCACAGAGGGGATGTAGAGGAAGGCGTCCTCCAGCCGGATGGTTAAGACTTGATCCAATGGTACAGCAAAAATCCAGAAAGTATAAACCTACAAATAAAACTAATTAAAAGCAGCCAAAACATAACTTAAACCACTTACCAAATCACCTCCAAGCAAACCAATCAAAACCTGCAAATAAAATACAATCAAAATCAGCCAAAACAGAAATAAACTCGCTTACCAAATTCAACGCACACCTCCAAATAAACCAATTGAACCTGCAAATAAAATACAATTAAAATCAGTCAAAACACAAATTAATTTACTTACCACGCTAGCTTCCAAACAAACCAATCACAATCTGCAAATAAAATACAATTAAAATCAGCCAAAACACAAATAAACTCGCTTACCAAATTCAACGCACACCTCCAAATAAACCAATTGAACCTGCAAATAAAATACAATTAAAATCAGTCAAGACACAAATTAATTTACTTACCACGCTAGCTTCCAAACAAACCAATCACAATCTGCAAATAAAATACAATTAAAATCAGCCAAAACAGAAATAAACTCGCTTACCAAATTCAACGCACACCTCCAAACAAACCAATTGAACCTGCAAATAAAATACAATTAAAATCAGTCAAAACACAAATTAATTTACTTACCACGCTAGCTTCCAAACGAACCAATCAATATCTGCAAATAAAATACAATCAAAATCAGCCAAAACATAAATAGACTCGCTCACCAAATACAACGCAAACCTCCAAATAAATCAATTGAACCTGCAAATAGAATACATTTAATAATCAGTCAAAACACAAATCAATTCACTTACTACGATAGCCATCAAACAAACCAATCAAAACCTGCAAATAAAATACAATCAAAATCAGCCAAAACAGAAATAGACTCGCTTACCAAATACAACGCAAAACTCCAAATAAACCAAATGAACCTGCAAATAGAATACATTTAATAATCAGCCAAAACACAAATTAATTCACTTACTACGATAGCTTCCAAACAAACCAATCAATAACCTGCAAATAAAATACAAACAAAACATAAACCTGAAAATAAAATAATATTAAAATCGGCCAGGAGTTTCATATTCATCCACAGAAAGAGGCATATGCGTCGCCGTTCTTCCTGGAGTTGCATCGACTGGATTCGGCCAGGAAAGGAGGGACGAGGCGATGCCGCGCATGCGTTGCCGATGCTTTGGAGGTCTCCCTGTCGTCCATGCCTCCGTTTCGCACCGGATGAGGGGTCCAGGAGCGGCGTTGCAGGGTTTTTTATGCCTAAGTCAAAAAAAAAGAAAAAGAAAACACAAGCCAATCTTAACTTGTTTACATCGATAACTGTATAGTATTTTTCTGTATATTTTTTCTGTATATTTTATCAATGTTACCGTAATGTTAAAAAAAATACCTAAATGTTAAAAAAATTGTAAGTTTCCATAAATAATGTTAAATGTTGCTAATAAGTAATAAGAACACTAATAAAGATTGCGTCAGGTCACACTAAGTGCCCTGAGCAAGTTTGAACATCAAAAAAAAAAAGATCTTGACACAGGGGAATTCCAAGACAGTTCTGGGCCAAACAATCTTCAACGACAGCCACTTCACCAATTAGCATGCACAGCGAAATGCTCACTGCCAACAATACTGATCAGATTGAGCAGCCTGACCTATTCCCATGGCAGGAAGTGCCAAGGAGTAAGAGGGTACCTTCCATTTACATCTCAGGAGTAAAAACAATAGTACCTCTTTTGGAAAAACTAAACTACACAGCAGGAATAGGTAGATTTACAACCAAAAGTACCCCTGGGAATGGGATCAGAATACAATGTGCTGACATGGATGCCCATAAAAAGATCACCACACTCCTCAACGACCAAAAAGTACCAATGCACACGCATCAGCAGATTGGGCAGCGGGGTGTTCGATATATACTTCGACACTTGCATTACTCAACAACAAGGGAGTGGATTTCCTCTGAGCTTAAAAAAAGGCACTACATCGTGAGATACACCAGCAATATGAAACATAGGTCTACAGGTCAGCCTATAAATATGTTCGAAATTGAAATTGAGCATAAACAGGACGGTTCTCATGATGAAATCTTAAAAATTTCCGAGCTAGGTGGACAGGCAGTGGCTTTTGAGAGGAAATGGGTGACTAGGGACCCGCTTCAGTGTCATAGATGTCAGGCCTACGGACACACTAGGAACTACTGTAAAAACGCACCCAAGTGCATGAAGTGCGCCAGTGACCATCTCTCAACTACATGCACCAAACCCAGATACACTCCTGCTAAATGTGTTAACTGCGGCGGAGAGCATGTCAGTTGTTTTAAGGGTTGCCCGGCCTTCAAAGCTGCCAGAAGCAAGCTCAAAATCGACAAAATTGTCAATATGGACAGGAGCATAGGGAAGGCACTAGGGAGGCCGAGTGTATGGGAGGAGATCTCCAGGCACCCCCAACCAAACAGAGGGGGCCCCACTACTGCAGGTGACCATCGAAAGGATGAGGGCGACTATGTCGAAGGGCGGAAAATTCCAGGGAGGGGTTTCACTAACCCTTTCTCAGGCAGAACAGTCCAACCCAAGCCGAGCCTCCACAGCACTGAAATAAAAAAAAGGCTTTCTAAGATGAGAAACCGAGAAAGGAGCAAGCAAACATCCAGCCATAAGAAGGACAGAATAGGGAAGGGACGGGCTCCAAAAACCGGTGACACGAATGTCAACCCAGCCGCCAGCCACCTAGAGAAATTCCAGAGTAGACTGAGGGAGGAGCAGATGGCGATCTCGCAGTCTGCAAAAGTAATGACAGAGGGCCCCGCTGAACAGGAGAACAAGCGGTTTGAAGACAGGCTCAATGTAATTGAGCTCAGTATTAAGGACATCATGGCGTCAATTAGCCAAATTCACACTCTACTGCAAAACCCTCCCCCCAAAAATACTGACAATATAAATAACACTACAAACAATTCTGAACATCACAAAACAACAAATATCCTCAATCAAATAGAAAACAAACAATAAAACAACTCATTGCTATACATTATATCTAACTAAACTAGCCAATAATTTACAGACATGAACACAAACAATAATAACGCAAACCATTTCCCACATTCCAATCACTTTCCGCCACAAACTCTTGACACGACCGGGGCAAACCTGCCCAACTCCAACAGGCTTAAAATAGCTTTCTGGAACGCCTGTGGGATCAAAAATAAAATGGCTGAACTTGAAACATTCATGACAAATGGGGACATACAAATTATGATGGTTATTGAAACTAGAACTAAACAGAGCGCTGACCTACTGAAAATACCAAACTATATCTCATACCACACTGCCAATCCTATAAACCACAAAAAAGGGGGGGTCGTGGTATATGTGAAAGAAAATGTTAGACATGCTGCACTGGAACCCATTAGCACCGATTTCCTTCAATGTACCCCAATTGTAATAATCCCAATAAACAACAAGAGGAGAAACATGATCGTGGTTGCACCGACGTACTGCCCACCTAACTTCAATTGGACTGAGAATCATTTCAGATCACTACTCCTGCATTTTGACAACATATTGGGGGGTACCTCCGGGTTCATTTGCTGCGGAGATTGGAATGCTAAGCATCCATGGTGGGGGAACCCCAGATCCTGTAGGAGAGGACGTGCCCTGATGCAAGCTGTGAGCTCTGGAGCCAGATACAACATCCTGGCCACAGGAGGTGCCACCCACTATCCATACGACAGCAGAAAAAGACCCTCAGCCATCGACTTTGCAGTTTGTGGGGGTATTACAGTAAATAGGATGAAAATCCATTCATGTAGCAGTCTGGACTCCGATCACCTGCCAATAACCATCGAAATGTGTACAAATGGGGCCGACACATTCACCCAAAGTTCTATAGGCAGACGACTAATTACAAAGAAAACAAATATTAACAGAGTAAAAGAGCACTTGGAACAGACCATAAACTTAAACACGGAAATTCACTCGGGACTGGATATTGACGACGCAGTAAAAATACTAACTACAAACATACATGACGCGATAAAACTAGCCACTAAAAATGTAAACTCCAATCAAAGATTAAGATCTGGGAATTCAAACAGCCAACGAAGGATGGACAAAGCACGCTATAAACTAGACGATGAAACTAAAGCGCTTCTGCAAATAAAAAACGAACTGAACCTCAGATTTAAAATATTCCACACAGAAGAGGCTAAAACACTGTACAAGGCCGCCCAGAACACCCTCAGGAAAAAATTACAAAAATTAAAAACAAACAACATTAATCAGCAATTTGAAGGTATAAACACGCAAGACAGATACAAAATGGCAAAGCTCTGGAAAGTAACAAATACAATCAAGAGACAGCCACAACCAAACTGGCCCATTTGCACGCAGACGGGGAACTCTAACCAACGACCCGTATGGACCAAGAGTAACGAAGAGAAAGCCGAAGTATTTGTCTCTCACTTTGAACAACGATTTAAGCCCAGACATACAAGCTCAGAAAAGGAACGCGAGACGACACAAAAAGACCTAGACATTGAGAAACAGAAGCTGACGGATGCAGCAACAAAGACACAAACACGTCCTCTCAGACCATTTACACTCCCAGAACTGACAACCGAAATTAAAAACTTGATCTTGAATAAATCCCCAGGTAAAGACAGAATAGACAATGTGTTAATCAAGGCTCTCCCAAAGAAAGCCCTACTATATATTCTCCTGATCTTCAACTCAATGCTGAGATTGGGTCACTTCCCGCAAGCTTGGAAACACGCCACAATCACATTACTTCTTAAGCCAAATAAGCCTGCTCAGTCGGTAACATCCTATCGCCCAATCAGTCTCCTTTCTGGATTAGCTAAAACCTTTGAAAAACTTTTTATTAAACGATTATTTGACTTTGAGGATTTCTCTAGAGCCCTTCCCACACATCAATTTGGGTTTCGAAAAGAACATGCCACTGAACAACAGCTAGCAAGAGTAACGCAATTCATTATGGGGGCCTTCGAAGAAAAACAATACTGCTCAGCTGTTTTTATAGATATATCTGAAGCGTTTGATAGAGTATGGCACACCGGTTTGCTATATAAGCTATCAAAACTGGTGTCTCTTCAGGCCTTCAAGCTACTAGAAAGCTACCTAAATGAAAGGACCTTCGAAGTAATTACCAACAATGGTATTACATCGAGAATTGGAAAAATAAAAGCCGGGGTTCCTCAGGGCAGCAATTTAGGTCCACTTCTATACAGCATTTACTCATCTGACGTTCCGCTACCAAACTGCTTGAATGGATATCACCCCACTTCGATACCGGTACTAAGGGAAAAAAACAGAATGTTAGCTACGTATGCAGATGACACAATTATCATGAGCAGAGCGGACTTCCCCTTGACAGCGGCAAAAATGAACGAACAATATTTAAATAAGTTCAGTGTTTGGGCTAAAAAATGGGAAATGGGCATTAACGAAAAGAAAACAGCCCACGTATTTTTCACACTGAATAAACTTAGCAAAACACAGCAAGAAAGTACGCCTAAATTAAATGGACAAAGAATTCCTAACAAATTCAAACAAATGTATCTTGGGGTTACGCTCGATAGGAAACTTAGCCTTAACCACCATGTCAAAGCCATTATAAATAAGACAAGAACTGCGTCAATTAAACTTGATTGGATTATTGGCTGCAAAAGCCGGCTTGCCAAAGAATGCAAAGTGACGATCCTAAAACAATTAATCATGCCAATTTGGTTTTATGCTTTTCCAGTCTGGGGTGCCCTGGCTTCTGACTCATTAGTGAAAAAGATACAAACACTCCAAAACAAACTAGTGAGGAGGGCAGTTAGGGCCACAATATATACAAGAAACGACAATATCAGAAGTGTATACAATATCAAAACTGTCGAGGAGGTTTACGAGAAGGCTAGCGGCCGTCTCGCTAATTCACTTGTGGATCACTCAAACTCCGAAGTGGCCAGACTGCTGACCAACCCCCATGTCCCTAATAGATTGAAATCTAGCCGCCACAGATATGACAATCAACTCCGGAAGTTTATCCTCCCGCGTTGTAATGGACAACGTCAAGAACAACCAAATCCAGATCTGGATCCTACTCGATACTATTCCGAAGCTGAACGCAAAGTTATAGCAGAGAAGTATGTACCCATCCTGAGGAAAGGACTTCCTACTCTGCTGAGGTTAGAAAATGAAGAACAGGAAAGACTGGAAAAGGCTAAAATGGACAATAGAGAGGCCGAACGGAAGAAAAAACCATACAAACACCCGGACAGATTCTGCGAACTACAAATAAACGTGTACAGAAAAATGTATGCTCAAGGGAAATTTACTAGGGAAACAATACTTGAAAGAATCAGGGGCCAACCATTGGGTATACAAAGAATTATAGTGCCAGACCACAGAGGGGATGTAGAGGAAGGCGTCCTCCAGCCGAATGGTTAAGACTTGATCCAATGGTACAGCAAAAATCCAGAAAGTATAAACCTACAAATAAAACTAATTAAAAGCAGCCAAAACATAACTTAAACCACTTACCAAATCACCTCCAAGCAAACCAATCAAAACCTGCAAATAAAATACAATCAAAATCAGCCAAAACAGAAATAAACTCGCTTACCAAATTCAACGCACACCTCCAAATAAACCAATTGAACCTGCAAATAAAATACAATTAAAATCAGTCAAAACACAAATTAATTTACTTACCACGCTAGCATTCAAACAAACCAATCACAATCTGCAAATAAAATACAATCAAAATCAGCCAAAACAGAAATAAACTCGCTTACCAAATTCAACGCACACCTCCAAATAAACCAATTGAACCTGCAAATAAAATACAATTAAAATCAGTCAAAACACAAATTAATATACTTACCACGCTAGCTTCCAAACAAACCAATCACAATCTGCAAATAAAATACAATTAAAATCAGCCAAAACAGAAATAAACTCGCTTACCAAATTCAACGCACACCTCCAAACAAACCAATTGAACCTGCAAATAAAATACAATTAAAATCAGTCAAAACACAAATTAATTTACTTACCACGCTAGCTTCCAAACGAACCAATCAATATCTGCAAATAAAATACAATCAAAATCAGCCAAAACATAAATAGACTCGCTCACCAAATACAACGCAAACCTCCAAATAAATCAATTGAACCTGCAAATAGAATACATTTAATAATCAGTCAAAACACAAATCAATTCACTTACTACGATAGCCATCAAACAAACCAATCAAAACCTGCAAATAAAATACAATCAAAATCAGCCAAAACAGAAATAGACTCGCTTACCAAATACAACGCAAAACTCCAAATAAACCAAATGAACCTGCAAATAGAATACATTTAATAATCAGCCAAAACACAAATTAATTCACTTACTACGATAGCTTCCAAACAAACCAATCAATAACCTGCAAATAAAATACAAACAAAACATAAACCTGAAAATAAAATAATATTAAAATCAGCCAGGAGTTTCCTATTCATCCACAGAAAGAAGCATATGCGTGCGTTCTTCCTAGAATTGCATCGACTGGATTCGGCCAGGAAAAGAGGGACGAGGCGATGCCGCGCTTGCGTTGCCGATGCTTTGGAGGTCTCCCTGTCGTCCATGCCTCCGTTTCGCACCGGATGAGGGGTCCAGGAGCGGCGTTACAAAATTTTATACACCTAAGTCAAAAAAAAAAAAAGAAAAAGAAAACACAAGCCAATCTTAACTTGTTTACATCGATAACTGTTAGTATTTTTCTGTATATTTTATCAATGTTACCGTAATGTAAAAAAAAAATACCTAAATGTTAAAAAAATTTGTAAGTTTCCATAAATAATGTTAAATGTTGCTAATAAGTAATAGGAACATTAATAAAGATTGCGTCAGGTCACACTAAGTGCCCTGAGCAAGTTTAAACATCAAACATCAAAAGCCATTATAAATAAGACAAGAACTGCGTCAATTAAACTTGATTGGATTATTGGCTGCAAAAGCCGGCTTGCCAAAGAATGCAAAGTGACGATCCTAAAACAATTAATCATGCCAATTTGGTTTTATGCTTTTCCAGTCTGGGGTGCCCTGGCTTCTGACTCATTAGTGAAAAAGATACAAACACTCCAAAACAAACTAGTGAGGAGGGCAGTTAGGGCCACAATATATACAAGAAACGACAATATCAGAAGTGTATACAATATCAAAACTGTCGAGGAGGTTTACGAGAAGGCTAGCGGCCGTCTCGCTAATTCACTTGTGGATCACTCAAACTCCGAAGTGGCCAGACTGCTGACCAACCCCCATGTCCCTAATAGATTGAAATCTAGCCGCCACAGATATGACAATCAACTCCGGAAGTTTATCCTCCCGCGTTGTAATGGACAACGTCAAGAACAACCAAATCCAGATCTGGATCCTACTCGATACTATTCCGAAGCTGAACGCAAAGTTATAGCAGAGAAGTATGTACCCATCCTGAGGAAAGGACTTCCTACTCTGCTGAGGTTAGAAAATGAAGAACAGGAAAGACTGGAAAAGGCTAAAATGGACAATAGAGAGGCCGAACGGAAGAAAAAACCATACAAACACCCGGACAGATTCTGCGAACTACAAATAAACGTGTACAGAAAAATGTATGCTCAAGGGAAATTTACTAGGGAAACAATACTTGAAAGAATCAGGGGCCAACCATTGGGTATACAAAGAATTATAGTGCCAGACCACAGAGGGGATGTAGAGGAAGGCGTCCTCCAGCCGGATGGTTAAGACTTGATCCAATGGTACAGCAAAAATCCAGAAAGTATAAACCTACAAATAAAACTAATTAAAAGCAGCCAAAACATAACTTAAACCACTTACCAAATCACCTCCAAGCAAACCAATCAAAACCTGCAAATAAAATACAATCAAAATCAGCCAAAACAGAAATAAACTCGCTTACCAAATTCAACGCACACCTCCAAATAAACCAATTGAACCTGCAAATAAAATACAATTAAAATCAGTCAAAACACAAATTAATTTACTTACCACGCTAGCTTCCAAACAAACCAATCACAATCTGCAAATAAAATACAATTAAAATCAGCCAAAACAGAAATAAACTCGCTTACCAAATTCAACGCACACCTCCAAATAAACCAATTGAACCTGCAAATAAAATACAATTAAAATCAGTCAAGACACAAATTAATTTACTTACCACGCTAGCTTCCAAACAAACCAATCACAATCTGCAAATAAAATACAATTAAAATCAGCCAAAACAGAAATAAACTCGCTTACCAAATTCAACGCACACCTCCAAACAAACCAATTGAACCTGCAAATAAAATACAATTAAAATCAGTCAAAACACAAATTAATTTACTTACCACGCTAGCTTCCAAACGAACCAATCAATATCTGCAAATAAAATACAATCAAAATCAGCCAAAACATAAATAGACTCGCTCACCAAATACAACGCAAACCTCCAAATAAATCAATTGAACCTGCAAATAGAATACATTTAATAATCAGTCAAAACACAAATCAATTCACTTACTACGATAGCCATCAAACAAACCAATCAAAACCTGCAAATAAAATACAATCAAAATCAGCCAAAACAGAAATAGACTCGCTTACCAAATACAACGCAAAACTCCAAATAAACCAAATGAACCTGCAAATAGAATACATTTAATAATCAGCCAAAACACAAATTAATTCACTTACTACGATAGCTTCCAAACAAACCAATCAATAACCTGCAAATAAAATACAAACAAAACATAAACCTGAAAATAAAATAATATTAAAATCGGCCAGGAGTTTCATATTCATCCACAGAAAGAGGCATATGCGTCGCCGTTCTTCCTGGAGTTGCATCGACTGGATTCGGCCAGGAAAGGAGGGACGAGGCGATGCCGCGCATGCGTTGCCGATGCTTTGGAGGTCTCCCTGTCGTCCATGCCTCCGTTTCGCACCGGATGAGGGGTCCAGGAGCGGCGTTGCAGGGTTTTTTATGCCTAAGTCAAAAAAAAAGAAAAAGAAAACACAAGCCAATCTTAACTTGTTTACATCGATAACTGTATAGTATTTTTCTGTATATTTTTTCTGTATATTTTATCAATGTTACCGTAATGTTAAAAAAAATACCTAAATGTTAAAAAAATTGTAAGTTTCCATAAATAATGTTAAATGTTGCTAATAAGTAATAAGAACACTAATAAAGATTGCGTCAGGTCACACTAAGTGCCCTGAGCAAGTTTGAACATCAAAAAAAAAAAGATCTTGACACAGGGGAATTCCAAGACAGTTCTGGGCCAAACAATCTTCAACGACAGCCACTTCACCAATTAGCATGCACAGCGAAATGCTCACTGCCAACAATACTGATCAGATTGAGCAGCCTGACCTATTCCCATGGCAGGAAGTGCCAAGGAGTAAGAGGGTACCTTCCATTTACATCTCAGGAGTAAAAACAATAGTACCTCTTTTGGAAAAACTAAACTACACAGCAGGAATAGGTAGATTTACAACCAAAAGTACCCCTGGGAATGGGATCAGAATACAATGTGCTGACATGGATGCCCATAAAAAGATCACCACACTCCTCAACGACCAAAAAGTACCAATGCACACGCATCAGCAGATTGGGCAGCGGGGTGTTCGATATATACTTCGACACTTGCATTACTCAACAACAAGGGAGTGGATTTCCTCTGAGCTTAAAAAAAGGCACTACATCGTGAGATACACCAGCAATATGAAACATAGGTCTACAGGTCAGCCTATAAATATGTTCGAAATTGAAATTGAGCATAAACAGGACGGTTCTCATGATGAAATCTTAAAAATTTCCGAGCTAGGTGGACAGGCAGTGGCTTTTGAGAGGAAATGGGTGACTAGGGACCCGCTTCAGTGTCATAGATGTCAGGCCTACGGACACACTAGGAACTACTGTAAAAACGCACCCAAGTGCATGAAGTGCGCCAGTGACCATCTCTCAACTACATGCACCAAACCCAGATACACTCCTGCTAAATGTGTTAACTGCGGCGGAGAGCATGTCAGTTGTTTTAAGGGTTGCCCGGCCTTCAAAGCTGCCAGAAGCAAGCTCAAAATCGACAAAATTGTCAATATGGACAGGAGCATAGGGAAGGCACTAGGGAGGCCGAGTGTATGGGAGGAGATCTCCAGGCACCCCCAACCAAACAGAGGGGGCCCCACTACTGCAGGTGACCATCGAAAGGATGAGGGCGACTATGTCGAAGGGCGGAAAATTCCAGGGAGGGGTTTCACTAACCCTTTCTCAGGCAGAACAGTCCAACCCAAGCCGAGCCTCCACAGCACTGAAATAAAAAAAAGGCTTTCTAAGATGAGAAACCGAGAAAGGAGCAAGCAAACATCCAGCCATAAGAAGGACAGAATAGGGAAGGGACGGGCTCCAAAAACCGGTGACACGAATGTCAACCCAGCCGCCAGCCACCTAGAGAAATTCCAGAGTAGACTGAGGGAGGAGCAGATGGCGATCTCGCAGTCTGCAAAAGTAATGACAGAGGGCCCCGCTGAACAGGAGAACAAGCGGTTTGAAGACAGGCTCAATGTAATTGAGCTCAGTATTAAGGACATCATGGCGTCAATTAGCCAAATTCACACTCTACTGCAAAACCCTCCCCCCAAAAATACTGACAATATAAATAACACTACAAACAATTCTGAACATCACAAAACAACAAATATCCTCAATCAAATAGAAAACAAACAATAAAACAACTCATTGCTATACATTATATCTAACTAAACTAGCCAATAATTTACAGACATGAACACAAACAATAATAACGCAAACCATTTCCCACATTCCAATCACTTTCCGCCACAAACTCTTGACACGACCGGGGCAAACCTGCCCAACTCCAACAGGCTTAAAATAGCTTTCTGGAACGCCTGTGGGATCAAAAATAAAATGGCTGAACTTGAAACATTCATGACAAATGGGGACATACAAATTATGATGGTTATTGAAACTAGAACTAAACAGAGCGCTGACCTACTGAAAATACCAAACTATATCTCATACCACACTGCCAATCCTATAAACCACAAAAAAGGGGGGGTCGTGGTATATGTGAAAGAAAATGTTAGACATGCTGCACTGGAACCCATTAGCACCGATTTCCTTCAATGTACCCCAATTGTAATAATCCCAATAAACAACAAGAGGAGAAACATGATCGTGGTTGCACCGACGTACTGCCCACCTAACTTCAATTGGACTGAGAATCATTTCAGATCACTACTCCTGCATTTTGACAACATATTGGGGGGTACCTCCGGGTTCATTTGCTGCGGAGATTGGAATGCTAAGCATCCATGGTGGGGGAACCCCAGATCCTGTAGGAGAGGACGTGCCCTGATGCAAGCTGTGAGCTCTGGAGCCAGATACAACATCCTGGCCACAGGAGGTGCCACCCACTATCCATACGACAGCAGAAAAAGACCCTCAGCCATCGACTTTGCAGTTTGTGGGGGTATTACAGTAAATAGGATGAAAATCCATTCATGTAGCAGTCTGGACTCCGATCACCTGCCAATAACCATCGAAATGTGTACAAATGGGGCCGACACATTCACCCAAAGTTCTATAGGCAGACGACTAATTACAAAGAAAACAAATATTAACAGAGTAAAAGAGCACTTGGAACAGACCATAAACTTAAACACGGAAATTCACTCGGGACTGGATATTGACGACGCAGTAAAAATACTAACTACAAACATACATGACGCGATAAAACTAGCCACTAAAAATGTAAACTCCAATCAAAGATTAAGATCTGGGAATTCAAACAGCCAACGAAGGATGGACAAAGCACGCTATAAACTAGACGATGAAACTAAAGCGCTTCTGCAAATAAAAAACGAACTGAACCTCAGATTTAAAATATTCCACACAGAAGAGGCTAAAACACTGTACAAGGCCGCCCAGAACACCCTCAGGAAAAAATTACAAAAATTAAAAACAACATAATCAGCAATTGAAGGTATAAACACGCAAGACAGATACAAAATGGCAAAGCTCTGGAAAGTAACAAATACAATCAAGAGACAGCCACAACCAAACTGGCCCATTTGCACGCAGACGGGGAACTCTAACCAACGACCCGTATGGACCAAGAGTAACGAAGAGAAAGCCGAAGTATTTGTCTCTCACTTTGAACAACGATTTAAGCCCAGACATACAAGCTCAGAAAAGGAACGCGAGACGACACAAAAAGACCTAGACATTGAGAAACAGAAGCTGACGGATGCAGCAACAAAGACACAAACACGTCCTCTCAGACCATTTACACTCCCAGAACTGACAACCGAAATTAAAAACTTGATCTTGAATAAATCCCCAGGTAAAGACAGAATAGACAATGTGTTAATCAAGGCTCTCCCAAAGAAAGCCCTACTATATATTCTCCTGATCTTCAACTCAATGCTGAGATTGGGTCACTTCCCGCAAGCTTGGAAACACGCCACAATCACATTACTTCTTAAGCCAAATAAGCCTGCTCAGTCGGTAACATCCTATCGCCCAATCAGTCTCCTTTCTGGATTAGCTAAAACCTTTGAAAAACTTTTTATTAAACGATTATTTGACTTTGAGGATTTCTCTAGAGCCCTTCCCACACATCAATTTGGGTTTCGAAAAGAACATGCCACTGAACAACAGCTAGCAAGAGTAACGCAATTCATTATGGGGGCCTTCGAAGAAAAACAATACTGCTCAGCTGTTTTTATAGATATATCTGAAGCGTTTGATAGAGTATGGCACACCGGTTTGCTATAT
Organism: Drosophila persimilis; assembly: GCF_003286085.1. Classification (NCBI taxonomy): domain Eukaryota; kingdom Metazoa; phylum Arthropoda; class Insecta; order Diptera; family Drosophilidae; genus Drosophila; species Drosophila persimilis. The sequence continues at coordinate 63,232 of NW_020825502.1, forward strand.
AAGCTATCAAAACTGGTGTCTCTTCAGGCCTTCAAGCTACTAGAAAGCTACCTAAATGAAAGGACCTTCGAAGTAATTACCAACAATGGTATTACATCGAGAATTGGAAAAATAAAAGCCGGGGTTCCTCAGGGCAGCAATTTAGGTCCACTTCTATACAGCATTTACTCATCTGACGTTCCGCTACCAAACTGCTTGAATGGATATCACCCCACTTCGATACCGGTACTAAGGGAAAAAAACAGAATGTTAGCTACGTATGCAGAAGACACAATTATCATGAGCAGAGCGGACTTCCCCTTGACAGCGGCAAAAATGAACGAACAATATTTAAATAAGTTCAGTGTTTGGGCTAAAAAATGGGAAATGGGCATTAACGAAAAGAAAACAGCCCACGTATTTTTCAAACTGAATAAACTTAGCAAAACACAGCAAGAAAGTACGCCTAAATTAAATGGACAAAGAATTCCTAACAAATTCAAACAAATGTATCTTGGGGTTACGCTCGATAGGAAACTTAGCCTTAACCACCATGTCAAAGCCATTATAAATAAGACAAGAACTGCGTCAATTAAACTTGATTGGATTATTGGCTGCAAAAGCCGGCTTGCCAAAGAATGCAAAGTGACGATCCTAAAACAATTAATCATGCCAATTTGGTTTTATGCTTTTCCAGTCTGGGGTGCCCTGGCTTCTGACTCATTAGTGAAAAAGATACAAACACTCCAAAACAAACTAGTGAGGAGGGCAGTTAGGGCCACAATATATACAAGAAACGACAATATCAGAAGTGTATACAATATCAAAACTGTCGAGGAGGTTTACGAGAAGGCTAGCGGCCGTCTCGCTAATTCACTTGTGGATCACTCAAACTCCGAAGTGGCCAGACTGCTGACCAACCCCCATGTCCCTAATAGATTGAAATCTAGCCGCCACAGATATGACAATCAACTCCGGAAGTTTATCCTCCCGCGTTGCAATGGACAACGTCAAGAACAACCAAATCCAGATCTGGATCCTACTCGATACTATTCCGAAGCTGAACGCAAAGTTATAGCAGAGAAGTATGTACCCATCCTGAGGAAAGGACTTCCTACTCTGCTGAGGTTAGAAAATGAAGAACAGGAAAGACTGGAAAAGGCTAAAATGGACAATAGAGAGGCCGAACGGAAGAAAAAACCATACAAACACCCGGACAGATTCTGCGAACTACAAATAAACGTGTACAGAAAAATGTATGCTCAAGGGAAATTTACTAGGGAAACAATACTTGAAAGAATCAGGGGCCAACCATTGGGTATACAAAGAATTATAGTGCCAGACCACAGAGGGGATGTAGAGGAAGGCGTCCTCCAGCCGGATGGTTAAGACTTGATCCAATGGTACAGCAAAAATCCAGAAAGTATAAACCTACAAATAAAACTAATTAAAAGCAGCCAAAACATAACTTAAACCACTTACCAAATCACCTCCAAGCAAACCAATCAAAACCTGCAAATAAAATACAATCAAAATCAGCCAAAACAGAAATAGACTCGCTTACCAAATACAACGCAAAACTCCAAATAAACCAAATGAACCTGCAAATAGAATACATTTAATAATCAGCCAAAACACAAATTAATTCACTTACTACGATAGCTTCCAAACAAACCAATCAATAACCTGCAAATAAAATACAAACAAAACATAAACCTGAAAATAAAATAATATTAAAATCAGCCAGGAGTTTCCTATTCATCCACAGAATGAAGCATATGCGTGCGTTCTTCCTAGAATTGCATCGACTGGATTCGGCCAGGAAAAGAGGGACGAGGCGATGCCGCGCTTGCGTTGCCGATGCTTTGGAGGTCTCCCTGTCGTCCATGCCTCCGTTTCGCACCGGATGAGGGGTCCAGGAGCGGCGTTACAAAATTTTATACACCTAAGTCAAAAAAAAAAAAAGAAAAAGAAAACACAAGCCAATCTTAACTTGTTTACATCGATAACTGTTAGTATTTTTCTGTATATTTTATCAATGTTACCGTAATGTAAAAAAAAAATACCTAAATGTTAAAAAAATTTGTAAGTTTCCATAAATAATGTTAAATGTTGCTAATAAGTAATAGGAACATTAATAAAGATTGCGTCAGGTCACACTAAGTGCCCTGTGCAAGTTTAAACATCAAAAAAAATAAACATCAAAAAAAATCAAAAAATTTCACATCAAAAAATCAAAAGTTTAAACATCAAAATAAATCAAAAAATCAAATAAAATTATATACAAGTAAAGGCCATTAAAAGTATTAAAGAAAAGCAAATAAAAGCAAGGAAAGTAGTGGTACCGAGGAATTGGAAAACTGACTACATGGAAGAAAAAATGGGGGACCAAAGACCAAAGTGCATAAAGGAAGAGAAGGAAGAGAAGAAAATGGAGACCAGCCACCAAACAGACAAGACAACCATTGCTCAACTGGATCTGACAGGTGCGTGCATCACACTTTCTTCCAGCTCTAGCTCGGAGCTTGATGGGTGCTCCCCCCAGAGAACTGGGCTGAGACAGGCACGGGGAGATCCATCTCCTCTCCACGAAATGTCCGTTGATCCATCTTGTTCCTGGGAGTCACTCAATGAGGACGGCACTTTCCCTGAAAAAGTGCCTGATCGGCGAGCCTGCCACCTTCCTGCGGTAGATGTCCAGGGAAACGGCTCCAAAATCAAGCTCCAGAAAACTCTCCAAAATGGAGCACGATATCATCTCTCTCTCTCCACCCGACAGCGACACGGCCAGCAACATGTTGCGGCGAGAGAGCTTACTGACCCGCTTCTCATTAATGTTGCTGATACAGATTATAGACATGTTGCTGTCAATGTTGCTGACGATGTTGCTGACGATGTTGCTGCTGATGATCAAATACATGCAGCCACTAATAAAACCATTGACAATTCATATCTATATATTGACAAAAATAAAAACAATTCTAAACCTAAAACAAACAATTCCAAAAATAAAAATAAGTCTCCTAAAACGAATATCAAAGCAAAAAAGAGTCTATTAGAATCCCTGACCCCGGCATCCCGTACGAGTATGACTATCACCCAATCCCCTCCTCTGACTGAGCTAGAAAATAGTAACGACATCATAAATAATTGGCTTAGCGATATACCAGCAATCACGCTCCCTAACATGGCTGTCTTCTCAGCCCCCAACTATACCCCGGGAAAAAGGCAAAATAGAGAAATGGACACCACAGACGAGGACCAATCCTTTCATGAATTACCAAAACAAGATCTTGATTTCAACACCCCTAAATTCAAAAGTGACACTGCCAAAAGATTTGCCTCAGAATTCAATAAAATTAAAATTCTTAACCCTACAAAGACAAATCAGCCATTAACACAACCTTCCAATACGAAAGATCTTGACACAGGGGAATTCCAAGACAGTTCTGGGCCAAACAATCTTCAACGACAGCCACTTCCCCCAATTAGCATGCACAGCGAAATGCTCACTGCCAACAATACTGATCAGATTGAGCAGCCTGACCTATTCCCATGGCAGGAAGTGCCAAGGAGTAAGAGGGTACCTTCCATTTACATCTCAGGAGTAAAAACAATAGTACCTCTTTTGGAAAAACTAAACTACACAGCAGCAATAGGTAGATTTACAACCAAAAGTACCCCTGGGAATGGGATCAGAATACAATGTGCTGACATGGATGCCCATAAAAAGATCACCACACTCCTCAACGACCAAAAAGTACCAATGCACACGCATCAGCAGATTGGGCAGCGGGGTGTTCGATATATACTTCGACACTTGCATTACTCAACAACAAGGGAGTGGATTTCCTCTGAGCTTAAAAAAAGGCACTACATCGTGAGATACACCAGCAATATGAAACATAGGTCTACAGGTCAGCCTATAAATATGTTCGAAATTGAAATTGAGCATAAACAGGACGGTTCTCATGATGAAATCTTAAAAATTTCCGAGCTAGGTGGACAGGCAGTGGCTTTTGAGAGGAAATGGGTGACTAGGGACCCGCTTCAGTGTCATAGATGTCAGGCCTACGGACACACTAGGAACTACTGTAAAAACGCACCCAAGTGCATGAAGTGCGCCAGTGACCATCTCTCAACTACATGCACCAAACCCAGATACACTCCTGCTAAATGTGTTAACTGCGGCGGAGAGCATGTCAGTTGTTTTAAGGGTTGCCCGGCCTTCAAAGCTGCCAGAAGCAAGCTCAAAATCGACAAAATTGTCAATATGGACAGGAGCATAGGGAAGGCACTAGGGAGGCCGAGTGTATGGGAGGAGATCTCCAGGCACCCCCAACCAAACAGAGGGGGCCCCACTACTGCAGGTGACCATCGAAAGGATGAGGGCGACTATGTCGAAGGGCGGAAAATTCCAGGGAGGGGTTTCACTAACCCTTTCTCAGGCAGAACAGTCCAACCCAAGCCGAGCCTCCACAGCACTGAAATAAAAAAAAGGCTTTCTAAGATGAGAAACCGAGAAAGGAGCAAGCAAACATCCAGCCATAAGATGGACAGAATAGGGAAGGGACGGGCTCCAAAAACCGGTGACACGAATGTCAACCCAGCCGCCAGCCACCTAGAGAAATTCCAGAGTAGACTGAGGGAGGAGCAGATGGCGATCTCGCAGTCTGCAAAAGTAATGACAGAGGGCCCCGCTGAACAGGAGAACAAGCGGTTTGAAGACAGGCTCAATGTAATTGAGCTCAGTATTAAGGACATCATGGCGTCAATTAGCCAAATTCACACTCTACTGCAAAACCCTCCCCCCAAAAATACTGACAATATAAATAACACTACAAACAATTCTGAACATCACAAAACAACAAATATCCTCAATCAAATAGAAAACAAACAATAAAACAACTCATTGCTATACATTATATCTAACTAAACTAGCCAATAATTTACAGACATGAACACAAACAATAATAACGCAAACCATTTCCCACATTCCAATCACTTTCCGCCACAAACTCTTGACACGACCGGGGCAAACCTGCCCAACTCCAACAGGCTTAAAATAGCTTTCTGGAACGCCTGTGGGATCAAAAATAAAATGGCTGAACTTGAAACATTCATGACAAATGGGGACATACAAATTATGATGGTTATTGAAACTAGAACTAAACAGAGCGCTGACCTACTGAAAATACCAAACTATATCTCATACCACACTGCCAATCCTATAAACCACAAAAAAGGGGGGGTCGTGGTATATGTGAAAGAAAATGTTAGACATGCTGCACTGGAACCCATTAGCACCGATTTCCTTCAATGTACCCCAATTGTAATAATCCCAATAAACAACAAGAGGAGAAACATGATCGTGGTTGCACCGACGTACTGCCCACCTAACTTCAATTGGACTGAGAATCATTTCAGATCACTACTCCTGCATTTTGACAACATATTGGGGGGTACCTCCGGGTTCATTTGCTGCGGAGATTGGAATGCTAAGCATCCATGGTGGGGGAACCCCAGATCCTGTAGGAGAGGACGTGCCCTGATGCAAGCTGTGAGCTCTGGAGCCAGATACAACATCCTGGCCACAGGAGGTGCCACCCACTATCCATACGACAGCAGAAAAAGACCCTCAGCCATCGACTTTGCAGTTTGTGGGGGTATTACAGTAAATAGGATGAAAATCCATTCATGTAGCAGTCTGGACTCCGATCACCTGCCAATAACCATCGAAATGTGTACAAATGGGGCCGACACATTCACCCAAAGTTCTATAGGCAGACGACTAATTACAAAGAAAACAAATATTAACAGAGTAAAAGAGCACTTGGAACAGACCATAAACTTAAACACGGAAATTCACTCGGGACTGGATATTGACGACGCAGTAAAAATACTAACTACAAACATACATGACGCGATAAAACTAGCCACTAAAAATGTAAACTCCAATCAAAGATTAAGATCTGGGAATTCAAACAGCCAACGAAGGATGGACAAAGCACGCTATAAACTAGACGATGAAACTAAAGCGCTTCTGCAAATAAAAAACGAACTGAACCTCAGATTTAAAATATTCCACACAGAAGAGGCTAAAACACTGTACAAGGCCGCCCAGAACACCCTCAGGAAAAAATTACAAAAATTAAAAACAAACAACATTAATCAGCAATTTGAAGGTATAAACACGCAAGACAGATACAAAATGGCAAAGCTCTGGAAAGTAACAAATACAATCAAGAGACAGCCACAACCAAACTGGCCCATTTGCACGCAGACGGGGAACTCTAACCAACGACCCGTATGGACCAAGAGTAACGAAGAGAAAGCCGAAGTATTTGTCTCTCACTTTGAACAACGATTTAAGCCCAGACATACAAGCTCAGAAAAGGAACGCGAGACGACACAAAAAGACCTAGACATTGAGAAACAGAAGCTGACGGATGCAGCAACAAAGACACAAACACGTCCTCTCAGACCATTTACACTCCCAGAACTGACAACCGAAATTAAAAACTTGATCTTGAATAAATCCCCAGGTAAAGACAGAATAGACAATGTGTTAATCAAGGCTCTCCCAAAGAAAGCCCTACTATATATTCTCCTGATCTTCAACTCAATGCTGAGATTGGGTCACTTCCCGCAAGCTTGGAAACACGCCACAATCACATTACTTCTTAAGCCAAATAAGCCTGCTCAGTCGGTAACATCCTATCGCCCAATCAGTCTCCTTTCTGGATTAGCTAAAACCTTTGAAAAACTTTTTATTAAACGATTATTTGACTTTGAGGATTTCTCTAGAGCCCTTCCCACACATCAATTTGGGTTTCGAAAAGAACATGCCACTGAACAACAGCTAGCAAGAGTAACGCAATTCATTATGGGGGCCTTCGAAGAAAAACAATACTGCTCAGCTGTTTTTATAGATATATCTGAAGCGTTTGATAGAGTATGGCACACCGGTTTGCTATATAAGCTATCAAAACTGGTGTCTCTTCAGGCCTTCAAGCTACTAGAAAGCTACCTAAGTGAAAGGACCTTCGAAGTAATTACCAACAATGGTATTACATCGAGAATTGGAAAAATAAAAGCCGGGGTTCCTCAGGGCAGCAATTTAGGTCCACTTCTATACAGCATTTACTCATCTGACGTTCCGCTACCAAACTGCTTGAATGGATATCACCCCACTTCGATACCGGTACTAAGGGAAAAAAACAGAATGTTAGCTACGTATGCAGATGACACAATTATCATGAGCAGAGCGGACTTCCCCTTGACAGCGGCAAAAATGAACGAACAATATTTAAATAAGTTCAGTGTTTGGGCTAAAAAATGGGAAATGGGCATTAACGAAAAGAAAACAGCCCACGTATTTTTCACACTGAATAAACTTAGCAAAACACAGCAAGAAAGTACGCCTAAATTAAATGGACAAAGAATTCCTAACAAATTCAAACAAATGTATCTTGGGGTTACGCTCGATAGGAAACTTAGCCTTAACCACCATGTCAAAGCCATTATAAATAAGACAAGAACTGCGTCAATTAAACTTGATTGGATTATTGGCTGCAAAAGCCGGCTTGCCAAAGAATGCAAAGTGACGATCCTAAAACAATTAATCATGCCAATTTGGTTTTATGCTTTTCCAGTCTGGGGTGCCCTGGCTTCTGACTCATTAGTGAAAAAGATACAAACACTCCAAAACAAACTAGTGAGGAGGGCAGTTAGGGCCACAATATATACAAGAAACGACAATATCAGAAGTGTATACAATATCAAAACTGTCGAGGAGGTTTACGAGAAGGCTAGCGGCCGTCTCGCTAATTCACTTGTGGATCACTCAAACTCCGAAGTGGCCAGACTGCTGACCAACCCCCATGTCCCTAATAGATTGAAATCTAGCCGCCACAGATATGACAATCAACTCCGGAAGTTTATCCTCCCGCGTTGTAATGGACAACGTCAAGAACAACCAAATCCAGATCTGGATCCTACTCGATACTATTCCGAAGCTGAACGCAAAGTTATAGCAGAGAAGTATGTACCCATCCTGAGGAAAGGACTTCCTACTCTGCTGAGGTTAGAAAATGAAGAACAGGAAAGACTGGAAAAGGCTAAAATGGACAATAGAGAGGCCGAACGGAAGAAAAAACCATACAAACACCCGGACAGATTCTGCGAACTACAAATAAACGTGTACAGAAAAATGTATGCTCAAGGGAAATTTACTAGGGAAACAATACTTGAAAGAATCAGGGGCCAACCATTGGGTATACAAAGAATTATAGTGCCAGACCACAGAGGGGATGTAGGAGAAGGCGTCCTCCAGCCGAATGGTTAAGACTTGATCCAATGGTACAGCAAAAATCCAGAAAGTATAAACCTACAAATAAAACTAATTAAAAGCAGCCAAAACATAACTTAAACCACTTACCAAATCACCTCCAAGCAAACCAATCAAAACCTGCAAATAAAATACAATCAAAATCAGCCAAAACAGAAATAAACTCGCTTACCAAATTCAACGCACACCTCCAAATAAACCAATTGAACCTGCAAATAAAATACAATTAAAATCAGTCAAAACACAAATTAATTTACTTACCACGCTAGCATTCAAACAAACCAATCACAATCTGCAAATAAAATACAATCAAAATCAGCCAAAACAGAAATAAACTCGCTTACCAAATTCAACGCACACCTCCAAATAAACCAATTGAACCTGCAAATAAAATACAATTAAAATCAGTCAAAACACAAATTAATATACTTACCACGCTAGCTTCCAAACAAACCAATCACAATCTGCAAATAAAATACAATTAAAATCAGCCAAAACAGAAATAAACTCGCTTACCAAATTCAACGCACACCTCCAAACAAACCAATTGAACCTGCAAATAAAATACAATTAAAATCAGTCAAAACACAAATTAATTTACTTACCACGCTAGCTTCCAAACGAACCAATCAATATCTGCAAATAAAATACAATCAAAATCAGCCAAAACATAAATAGACTCGCTCACCAAATACAACGCAAACCTCCAAATAAATCAATTGAACCTGCAAATAGAATACATTTAATAATCAGTCAAAACACAAATCAATTCACTTACTACGATAGCCATCAAACAAACCAATCAAAACCTGCAAATAAAATACAATCAAAATCAGCCAAAACAGAAATAGACTCGCTTACCAAATACAACGCAAAACTCCAAATAAACCAAATGAACCTGCAAATAGAATACATTTAATAATCAGCCAAAACGCAAATTAATTCACTTACTACGATAGCTTCCAAACAAACCAATCAATAACCTGCAAATAAAATACAAACAAAACATAAACCTGAAAATAAAATAATATTAAAATCAGCCAGGAGTTTCCTATTCATCCACAGAAAGAAGCATATGCGTGCGTTCTTCCTAGAATTGCATCGACTGGATTCGGCCAGGAAAAGAGGGACGAGGCGATGCCGCGCTTGCGTTGCCGATGCTTTGGAGGTCTCCCTGTCGTCCATGCCTCCGTTTCGCACCGGATGAGGGGTCCAGGAGCGGCGTTACAAAATTTTATACACCTAAGTCAAAAAAAAAAAAGAAAAAGAAAACACAAGCCAATCTTAACTTGTTTACATCGATAACTGTTAGTATTTTTCTGTATATTTTATCAATGTTACCGTAATGTAAAAAAAAAATACCTAAATCTTAAAAAAATTTGTAAGTTTCCATAAATAATGTTAAATGTTGCTAATAAGTAATAGGAACATTAATAAAGATTGCGTCAGGTCACACTAAGTGCCCTGAGCAAGTTTAAACATCAAAAAAAGCAAGTTTAAACATCAAATGAGCAAGTTTAAACATCAAAAAAAATCAAAAAATTTCACATCAAAAAATCAAAAGTTTAAACATCAAAAAAACAAATAAACATCAAAATAAATCAAAAAATCAAATAAAATTATATACAAGTAAAGGCCATTAAAAGTATTAAAGAAAAGCAAATAAAAGCAAGGAAAGTAGTGGTACCGAGGAATTGGAAAACTGACTACATGGAAGAAAAAATGGGGGACCAAAGACCAAAGTGCATAAAGGAAGAGAAGGAAGAGAAGGAAGAGAAGAAAATGGAGACCAGCCACCAAACAGACAAGACAACCATTGCTCAACTGGATCTGACAGGTGCGTGCATCACACTTTCTTCCAGCTCTAGCTCGGAGCTTGATGGGTGCTCCCCCCAGAGAACTGGGCTGAGACAGGCACGGGGAGATCCATCTCCTCTCCACGAAATGTCCGTTGATCCATCTTGTTCCTGGGAGTCACTCAATGAGGACGGCACTTTCCCTGAAAAAGTGCCTGATCGGCGAGCCTGCCACCTTCCTGCGGTAGATGTCCAGGGAAACGGCTCCAAAATCAAGCTCCAGAAAACTCTCCAAAATGGAGCACGATATCATCTCTCTCTCTCCACCCGACAGCGACACGGCCAGCAACATGTTGCGGCGAGAGAGCTTACTGACCCGCTTCTCATTAATGTTGCTGATACAGATTATAGACATGTTGCTGACGATGTTGCTGACGATGTTGCTGCTGATGATCAAATACATGCAGCCACTAATAAAACCATTGACAATTCATATCTATATATTGACAAAAATAAAAACAATTCTAAACCTAAAACAAACAATTCCAAAAATAAAAATAAGTCTCCTAAAACGAATATCAAAGCAAAAAAGAGTCTATTAGAATCCCTGACCCCGGCATCCCGTACGAGTATGACTATCACCCAATCCCCTCCTCTGACTGAGCTAGAAAATAGTAACGACATCATAAATAATTGGCTTAGCGATATACCAGCAACCACGCTCCCTAACATGGCTGTCTTCTCAGCCCCCAACTATACCCCGGGAAAAAGGCAAAATAGAGAAATGGACACCACAGACGAGGACCAATCCTTTCATGAATTACCAAAACAAGATCTTGATTTCAACACCCCTAAATTCAAAAGTGACACTGCCAAAAGATTTGCCTCAGAATTCAATAAAATTAAAATTCTTAACCCTACAAAGACAAATCAGCCATTAACACAACCTTCCAATACGAAAGATCTTGACACAGGGGAATTCCAAGACAGTTCTGGGCCAAACAATCTTCAACGACAGCCACTTCCCCCAATTAGCATGCACAGCGAAATGCTCACTGCCAACAATACTGATCAGATTGAGCAGCCTGACCTATTCCCATGGCAGGAAGTGCCAAGGAGTAAGAGGGTACCTTCCATTTACATCTCAGGAGTAAAAACAATAGTACCTCTTTTGGAAAAACTAAACTACACAGCAGGAATAGGTAGATTTACAACCAAAAGTACCCCTGGGAATGGGATCAGAATACAATGTGCTGACATGGATGCCCATAAAAAGATCACCACACTCCTCAACGACCAAAAAGTACCAATGCACACGCATCAGCAGATTGGGCAGCGGGGTGTTCGATATATACTTCGACACTTGCATTACTCAACAACAAGGGAGTGGATTTCCTCTGAGCTTAAAAAAAGGCACTACATCGTGAGATACACCAGCAATATGAAACATAGGTCTACAGGTCAGCCTATAAATATGTTCGAAATTGAAATTGAGCATAAACAGGACGGTTCTCATGATGAAATCTTAAAAATTTCCGAGCTAGGTGGACAGGCAGTGGCTTTTGAGAGGAAATGGGTGACTAGGGACCCGCTTCAGTGTCATAGATGTCAGGCCTACGGACACACTAGGAACTACTGTAAAAACGCACCCAAGTGCATGAAGTGCGCCAGTGACCATCTCTCAACTACATGCACCAAACCCAGATACACTCCTGCTAAATGTGTTAACTGCGGCGGAGAGCATGTCAGTTGTTTTAAGGGTTGCCCGGCCTTCAAAGCTGCCAGAAGCAAGCTCAAAATCGACAAAATTGTCAATATGGACAGGAGCATAGGGAAGGCACTAGGGAGGCCGAGTGTATGGGAGGAGATCTCCAGGCACCCCCAACCAAACAGAGGGGGCCCCACTACTGCAGGTGACCATCGAAAGGATGAGGGCGACTATGTCGAAGGGCGGAAAATTCCAGGGAGGGGTTTCACTAACCCTTTCTCAGGCAGAACAGTCCAACCCAAGCCGAGCCTCCACAGCACTGAAATAAAAAAAAGGCTTTCTAAGATGAGAAACCGAGAAAGGAGCAAGCAAACATCCAGCCATAAGAAGGACAGAATAGGGAAGGGACGGGCTCCAAAAACCGGTGACACGAATGTCAACCCAGCCGCCAGCCACCTAGAGAAATTCCAGAGTAGACTGAGGGAGGAGCAGATGGCGATCTCGCAGTCTGCAAAAGTAATGACAGAGGGCCCCGCTGAACAGGAGAACAAGCGGTTTGAAGACAGGCTCAATGTAATTGAGCTCAGTATTAAGGACATCATGGCGTCAATTAGCCAAATTCACACTCTACTGCAAAACCCTCCCCCCAAAAATACTGACAATATAAATAACACTACAAACAATTCTGAACATCACAAAACAACAAATATCCTCAATCAAATAGAAAACAAACAATAAAACAACTCATTGCTATACATTATATCTAACTAAACTAGCCAATAATTTACAGACATGAACACAAACAATAATAACGCAAACCATTTCCCACATTCCAATCACTTTCCGCCACAAACTCTTGACACGACCGGGGCAAACCTGCCCAACTCCAACAGGCTTAAAATAGCTTTCTGGAACGCCTGTGGGATCAAAAATAAAATGGCTGAACTTGAAACATTCATGACAAATGGGGACATACAAATTATGATGGTTATTGAAACTAGAACTAAACAGAGCGCTGACCTACTGAAAATACCAAACTATATCTCATACCACACTGCCAATCCTATAAACCACAAAAAAGGGGGGGTCGTGGTATATGTGAAAGAAAATGTTAGACATGCTGCACTGGAACCCATTAGCACCGATTTCCTTCAATGTACCCCAATTGTAATAATCCCAATAAACAACAAGAGGAGAAACATGATCGTGGTTGCACCGACGTACTGCCCACCTAACTTCAATTGGACTGAGAATCATTTCAGATCACTACTCCTGCATTTTGACAACATATTGGGGGGTACCTCCGGGTTCATTTGCTGCGGAGATTGGAATGCTAAGCATCCATGGTGGGGGAACCCCAGATCCTGTAGGAGAGGACGTGCCCTGATGCAAGCTGTGAGCTCTGGAGCCAGATACAACATCCTGGCCACAGGAGGTGCCACCCACTATCCATACGACAGCAGAAAAAGACCCTCAGCCATCGACTTTGCAGTTTGTGGGGGTATTACAGTAAATAGGATGAAAATCCATTCATGTAGCAGTCTGGACTCCGATCACCTGCCAATAACCATCGAAATGTGTACAAATGGGGCCGACACATTCACCCAAAGTTCTATAGGCAGACGACTAATTACAAAGAAAACAAATATTAACAGAGTAAAAGAGCACTTGGAACAGACCATAAACTTAAACACGGAAATTCACTCGGGACTGGATATTGACGACGCAGTAAAAATACTAACTACAAACATACATGACGCGATAAAACTAGCCACTAAAAATGTAAACTCCAATCAAAGATTAAGATCTGGGAATTCAAACAGCCAACGAAGGATGGACAAAGCACGCTATAAACTAGACGATGAAACTAAAGCGCTTCTGCAAATAAAAAACGAACTGAACCTCAGATTTAAAATATTCCACACAGAAGAGGCTAAAACACTGTACAAGGCCGCCCAGAACACCCTCAGGAAAAAATTACAAAAATTAAAAACAAACAACATTAATCAGCAATTTGAAGGTATAAACACGCAAGACAGATACAAAATGGCAAAGCTCTGGAAAGTAACAAATACAATCAAGAGACAGCCACAACCAAACTGGCCCATTTGCACGCAGACGGGGAACTCTAACCAACGACCCGTATGGACCAAGAGTAACGAAGAGAAAGCCGAAGTATTTGTCTCTCACTTTGAACAACGATTTAAGCCCAGACATACAAGCTCAGAAAAGGAACGCGAGACGACACAAAAAGACCTAGACATTGAGAAACAGAAGCTGACGGATGCAGCAACAAAGACACAAACACGTCCTCTCAGACCATTTACACTCCCAGAACTGACAACCGAAATTAAAAACTTGATCTTGAATAAATCCCCAGGTAAAGACAGAATAGACAATGTGTTAATCAAGGCTCTCCCAAAGAAAGCCCTACTATATATTCTCCTGATCTTCAACTCAATGCTGAGATTGGGTCACTTCCCGCAAGCTTGGAAACACGCCACAATCACATTACTTCTTAAGCCAAATAAGCCTGCTCAGTCGGTAACATCCTATCGCCCAATCAGTCTCCTTTCTGGATTAGCTAAAACCTTTGAAAAACTTTTTATTAAACGATTATTTGACTTTGAGGATTTCTCTAGAGCCCTTCCCACACATCAATTTGGGTTTCGAAAAGAACATGCCACTGAACAACAGCTAGCAAGAGTAACGCAATTCATTATGGGGGCCTTCGAAGAAAAACAATACTGCTCAGCTGTTTTTATAGATATATCTGAAGCGTTTGATAGAGTATGGCACACCGGTTTGCTATATAAGCTATCAAAACTGGTGTCTCTTCAGGCCTTCAAGCTACTAGAAAGCTACCTAAATGAAAGGACCTTCGAAGTAATTACCAACAATGGTATTACATCGAGAATTGGAAAAATAAAAGCCGGGGTTCCTCAGGGCAGCAATTTAGGTCCACTTCTATACAGCATTTACTCATCTGACGTTCCGCTACCAAACTGCTTGAATGGATATCACCCCACTTCGATACCGGTACTAAGGGAAAAAAACAGAATGTTAGCTACGTATGCAGATGACACAATTATCATGAGCAGATGCGGACTTCCCCTTGACAGCGGCAAAAATGAACGAACAATATTTAAATAAGTTCAGTGTTTGGGCTAAAAAATGGGAAATGGGCATTAACGAAAAGAAAACAGCCCACGTATTTTTCACACTGAATAAACTTAGCAAAACACAGCAAGAAAGTACGCCTAAATTAAATGGACAAAGAATTCCTAACAAATTCAAACAAATGTATCTTGGGGTTACGCTCGATAGGAAACTTAGCCTTAACCACCATGTCAAAGCCATTATAAATAAGACAAGAACTGCGTCAATTAAACTTGATTGGATTATTGGCTGCAAAAGCCGGCTTGCCAAAGAATGCAAAGTGACGATCCTAAAACAATTAATCATGCCAATTTGGTTTTATGCTTTTCCAGTCTGGGGTGCCCTGGCTTCTGACTCATTAGTGAAAAAGATACAAACACTCCAAAACAAACTAGTGAGGAGGGCAGTTAGGGCCACAATATATACAAGAAACGACAATATCAGAAGTGTATACAATATCAAAACTGTCGAGGAGGTTTACGAGAAGGCTAGCGGCCGTCTCGCTAATTCACTTGTGGATCACTCAAACTCCGAAGTGGCCAGACTGCTGACCAACCCCCATGTCCCTAATAGATTGAAATCTAGCCGCCACAGATATGACAATCAACTCCGGAAGTTTATCCTCCCGCGTTGTAATGGACAACGTCAAGAACAACCAAATCCAGATCTGGATCCTACTCGATACTATTCCGAAGCTGAACGCAAAGTTATAGCAGAGAAGTATGTACCCATCCTGAGGAAAGGACTTCCTACTCTGCTGAGGTTAGAAAATGAAGAACAGGAAAGACTGGAAAAGGCTAAAATGGACAATAGAGAGGCCGAACGGAAGAAAAAAACCATACAAACACCCGGACAGATTCTGCGAACTACAAATAAACGTGTACAGAAAAATGTATGCTCAAGGGAAATTTACTAGGGAAACAATACTTGAAAGAATCAGGGGCCAACCATTGGGTATACAAAGAATTATAGTGCCAGACCACAGAGGGGATGTAGAGGAAGGCGTCCTCCAGCCGAATGGTTAAGACTTGATCCAATGGTACAGCAAAAATCCAGAAAGTATAAACCTACAAATAAAACTAATTAAAAGCAGCCAAAACATAACTTAAACCACTTACCAAATCACCTCCAAGCAAACCAATCAAAACCTGCAAATAAAATACAATCAAAATCAGCCAAAACAGAAATAAACTCGCTTACCAAATTCAACGCACACCTCCAAATAAACCAATTGAACCTTCAAATAAAATACAATTAAAATCAGTCAAAACACAAATTTACTTACCACGCTAGCATTCAAGCAAACCAATCAATATCTGCAAATAAAATACAATCAAAATCAGCCAAAACAGAAATAAACTCGCTTTCCAAATTCAACGCACACCTCCAAATAAACCAATTGAACCTGCAAATAAAATACAATTAAAATCAGTCAAGACACAAATTAATATACTTACCACGCTAGCTTCCAAACAAACCAATCACAATCTGCAAATAAAATACAATTAAAATCAGCCAAAACAGAAATAAACTCGCTTACCAAATTCAACGCACACCTCCAAACAAACCAATTGAACCTGCAAATAAAATACAATTAAAATCAGTCAAAACACAAATTAATTTACTTACCACGCTAGCTTCCAAACGAACCAATCAATATCTGCAAATAAAATACAATCAAAATCAGCCAAAACATAAATAGACTCGCTCACCAAATACAACGCAAACCTCCAAATAAATCAATTGAACCTGCAAATAGAATACATTTAATAATCAGTCAAAACACAAATCAATTCACTTACTACGATAGCCATCAAACAAACCAATCAAAACCTGCAAATAAAATACAATCAAAATCAGCCAAAACAGAAATAGACTCGCTTACCAAATACAACGCAAAACTCCAAATAAACCAAATGAACCTGCAAATAGAATACATTTAATAATCAGCCAAAACACAAATTAATTCACTTACTACGATAGCTTCCAAACAAACCAATCAATAACCTGCAAATAAAATACAAACAAAACATAAACCTGAAAATAAAATAATATTAAAATCGGCCAGGAGTTTCATATTCATCCACAGAAAGAGGCATATGCGTCGCCGTTCTTCCTGGAGTTGCATCGACTGGATTCGGCCAGGAAAGGAGGGACGAGGCGATGCCGCGCATGCGTTGCCGATGCTTTGGAGGTCTCCCTGTCGTCCATGCCTCCGTTTCGCACCGGATGAGGGGTCCAGGAGCGGCGTTGCAGGGTTTTTTATGCCTAAGTCAAAAAAAAAAAAAGAAAAAGAAAACACAAGCCAATCTTAACTTGTTTACATCGATAGCTGTATAGTATTTTTCTGTATATTTTTTCTGTATATTTTATCAATGTTACCGTAATGTTAAAAAAAAATACCTAAATGTTAAAAAAATTGTAAGTTTCCATAAATAATGTTAAATGTTGCTAATAAGTAATAAGAACACTAATAAAGATTGCGTCAGGTCACACTAAGTGCCCTGAGCAAGTTTGAACATCAAACTGAGCAAGTTTAAACATCAAATGAGCAAGTTTAAACATAAAAAAAAATCAAAAAATTTCACATCAAAAAATCAAAAGTTTAAACATCAAAAAAACAAATAAACATCAAAATAAATCAAAAAATCAAATAAAATTATATACAAGTAAAGGCCATTAAAAGTATTAAAGAAAAGCAAATAAAAGCAAGGAAAGTAGTGGTACCGAGGAATTGGAAAACTGACTACATGGAAGAAAAAATGGGGGACCAAAGACCAAAGTGCATAAAGGAAGAGAAGGAAGAGAAGGAAGAGAAGAAATGGAGACCAGCCACCAAACAGACAAGACAACCATTGCTCAACTGGATCTGACAGGTGCGTGCATCACACTTTCTTCCAGCTCTAGCTCGGAGCTTGATGGGTGCTCCCCCCAGAGAACTGGGCTGAGACAGGCACGGGGAGATCCATCTCCTCTCCACGAAATGTCCGTTGATCCATCTTGTTCCTGGGAGTCACTCAATGAGGACGCCACTTTCCCTGAAAAAGTGCCTGATCGGCGAGCCTGCCACCTTCCTGCGGTAGATGTCCAGGGAAACGGCTCCAAAATCAAGCTCCAGAAAACTCTCCAAAATGGAGCACGATATCATCTCTCTCTCTCCACCCGACAGCGACACGGCCAGCAACATGTTGCGGCGAGAGAGCTTACTGACCCGCTTCTCATTAATGTTGCTGATACAGATTATAGACATGTTGCTGTCAATGTTGCTGACGATGTTGCTGACGATGTTGCTGCTGATGATCAAATACATGCAGCCACTAATAAAACCATTGACAATTCATATCTATATATTGACAAAAATAAAAACAATTCTAAACCTAAAACAAACAATTCCAAAAATAAAAATAAGTCTCCTAAAACGAATATCAAAGCAAAAAAGAGTCTATTAGAATCCCTGACCCCGGCATCCCGTACGAGTATGACTATCACCCAATCCCCTCCTCTGACTGAGCTAGAAAATAGTAACGACATCATAAATAATTGGCTTAGCGATATACCAGCAACCACGCTCCCTAACATGGCTGTCTTCTCAGCCCCCAACTATACCCCGGGAAAAAGGCAAAATAGAGAAATGGACACCACAGACGAGGACCAATCCTTTCATGAATTACCAAAACAAGATCTTGATTTCAACACCCCTAAATTCAAAAGTGACACTGCCAAAAGATTTGCCTCAGAATTCAATAAAATTAAAATTCTTAACCCTACAAAGACAAATCAGCCATTAACACAACCTTCCAATACGAAAGATCTTGACACAGGGGAATTCCAAGACAGTTCTGGGCCAAACAATCTTCAAACGACAGCCACTTCCCCCAATTAGCATGCACAGCGAAATGCTCACTGCCAACAATACTGATCAGATTGAGCAGCCTGACCTATTCCCATGGCAGGAAGTGCCAAGGAGTAAGAGGGTACCTTCCATTTACATCTCAGGAGTAAAAACAATAGTACCTCTTTTGGAAAAACTAAACTACACAGCAGGAATAGGTAGATTTACAACCAAAAGTACCCCTGGGAATGGGATCAGAATACAATGTGCTGACATGGATGCCCATAAAAAGATCACCACACTCCTCAACGACCAAAAAGTACCAATGCACACGCATCAGCAGATTGGGCAGCGGGGGTGTTCGATATATACTTCGACACTTGCATTACTCAACAACAAGGGAGTGGATTTCCTCTGAGCTTAAAAAAAAGGCACTACATCGTGAGATACACCAGCAATATGAAACATAGGTCTACAGGTCAGCCTATAAATATGTTCGAAATTGAAATTGAGCATAAACAGGACGGTTCTCATGATGAAATCTTAAAAATTTCCGAGCTAGGTGGACAGGCAGTGGCTTTTGAGAGGAAATGGGTGACTAGGGACCCGCTTCAGTGTCATAGATGTCAGGCTACGGACACACTAGGAACTACTGTAAAAACGCACCCAAGTGCATGAAGTGCGCCAGTGACATCTCTCAACTACATGCACCAAACCCAGATACACTCCTGCTAAATGTGTTACTGCGGCGGAGAGCATGTCAGTTGTTTTAAGGGTTGCCCGGCCTTCAAAGCTGCCAGAAGCAAGCTCAAAATCGACAAATTGTCATATGGACAGGAGCATAGGGAAGGCACTAGGGAGGCCGAGTGTATGGGAGGAGATCTCCAGGCACCCCCAACCAAACAGAGGGGGCCCCACTACTGCAGGTGACCATCGAAAGGATGAGGGCGACTATGTCGAAGGGCGGAAGAATTCCAGGGAGGGGTTTCACTAACCCTTTCTCAGGCAGAACAGTCCAACCCAAGCCGAGCCTCCACAGCACTGAAATAAAAAAAGGCTTTCTAAGATGAGAAACCGAGGAAAGGAGCAAGCAAACATCCAGCCATAAGAAGGACAGAATAGGGAAGGAGCGGGCTCCAAAACCGGTGGACACGAATGTCAACCCAGCCGCCAGCCACCTAGAGAAATTCCAGAGTCGACTGAGGGAGAGCAGATGGGCGATCTCGCAGTCTGCAAAAGTAATGACAGAGGGCCCCGCTGAACAGGAGAACAAGCGGTTTGAAGACATGGCTCAATGTAATTTGAGCTCAGTATAAGGACATCATGGCGTCAATTAGCCAAATTCACACTCTACTGCAAAACCCTCCCCCAAAAATACTGACAATATAAATAACCACTACAAACAATTCTGAACATCACAAAACAACAAATATCCTCAATCAAATAGAAAACAAACAATAAAACAACTCATTGCTATACATTATATCTAACTAAACTAGCCAATAATTTACAGACATGAACACAAACAATAATAACGCAAACCATTTCCCACATTCCAATCACTTTCCGCCACAAACTCTTGACACGACCGGGGCAAACCTGCCCAACTCCAACAGGCTTAAAATAGCTTTCTGGAACGCCTGTGGGATCAAAATAAAATGGCTGAACTTGAAACATTCATGACAAATGGGGAACATACAAATTATGATGGTTATTGAAACTAGAACTAAACAGAGCGCTGACCTACTGAAAATACCAAACTATATCTCATACCACACTGCCAATCCTATAAACCACAAAAAAGGGGGGGTCGTGGTATATGTGAAAGAAAATGTTAGACATGCTGCACTGGAACCCATTAGCACCGATTTCCTTCAATGTACCCCAATTGTAATAATCCCAATAAACAACAAGAGGAGAAACATGATCTGGTTGCACCGACGTACTGCCCACCTAACTTCAATTGGACTGAGAATCATTTCAG